>NC_071259.1:25082219-25267219 GCF_023375685.1 Ictalurus furcatus | reverse complement strand
GATAAACCTTGGCAAAAGAAGGCTTGAGAGAGTTGTCTCAGGTACT
Organism: Ictalurus furcatus; assembly: GCF_023375685.1. Lineage (NCBI taxonomy): Eukaryota > Metazoa > Chordata > Actinopteri > Siluriformes > Ictaluridae > Ictalurus > Ictalurus furcatus. The sequence continues at coordinate 25,267,173 of NC_071259.1, read as the reverse complement.
ATGAGGGCATCAAGATCAGTTCTAGGCTGATATTCAGAGCTCTGATATTAGTATTATCTGCAATTTCCAAACTTTTTTGTTTAGTTTTTTTGCCATCTGCCATTGCGTGTGAAGTGCAGGACATTTCACACTAGTTCGAAACTATCTGAAGAAAATACATTTGTACAATATGATTAAAAAAAGAGCTTGTGCTACTCTATCAGACAAATATAGAACAAGGTTAGACTTTTCCGGAATTTATAGAGAGCGAGTTGCAAATAATTTGAGGAAAAATGTAAAAACTATATATACTGTATATATTTGAGTAATCATGGTATAAGAGTAATATGTGTAAAGTGTAGTTCAGAGTCCAATGGAAACACAGCTTTTTCTCCTTCTGCTACTATAGAGACTACAGATCAGTACAGTCTGTCTATATAATGAACTGATTCTTTCTGTGGGTGTTGTAGCTTTTAGCTAGACAGTGATTAGTGAAAGTCTCAGGCAGACTCTGAATGTAGATGTGTGAAAGCCTGCCTAATCCAGGGGTCATCATTGGCAGTCCTGGGGGTCCAGAGTCTTGCACATCTTGGTGAATCAACTCAACAGTTAATTAGCAGGATTAAGCACTATTCAAGATGGATTAGTTTGACCAGAACAGGTTTGTATGGGGTTTTGGAAAGGAATTTATCCACCTGATTTGGGTAGGATTAAATAAATTGTCTGTATAATTTTCCTCAATTTGATAGTCTGGATGTACTGTATACAGTTTGTCAGCTTTACATGACAGACATGACCTCTAGGTAACTGTTGAAGAACAGCTTCAAATTCTTCAATGAAGTTAAATAGAAAATATAAACTGCTAGTATGAGAGAAAAAATATAAGAAGGATTCAAAAAGAAAAATATGCCGGTTCAGGAACATGGGAAAACATCAGTTAAGGCTAACTAACAACAATTTTATTCCTAACTTATCAAATGTTAGCTAGCATGATAATAACTCTGATGATGCAAGCTAGTTGAATGCTTAATAACTAGCTTTCACAATCAGCATTACGTCTCATTCTTGATCTCAGATCTGGTAAAGGATTTAGATTTGTTAGGAATTTAGATTGCCTCATTGACGCTGCCTGATAAAAAGTAAATAAGACTTTATAAATATTTAATTGTAAAGAAATGTAGTGATGTAGGTTTTCAAAATTTAGTGAGCAGAATGTAGAGATTTTTTCATTTGAATTGTAGTAATAAAATTCACAACTATTAGTTGAAAAAAATATATACTTCTGCTCCCAAGTGGCGCAACAGTAAAGCGTTTGTCCTGACAGCGTTAGAATCCCAACAATGCCAACAGGCATGGACCAAAGGTTGGTTTCTGTTCGGGAGCCTCTGCGTGGGAAGGATGGCGGGTTCTCTCTTCTCTGTCAATCACAACAACACCAGCCATTGAGCTAATGTATGTGAAAGATGGTGGATAGCGATTTCCTGTTACACTGCCCTGTGATGCAATAGTTTGAAAAGATACAGAAAGTACAGATACTTAAAAAACAGCTTAAGTACAGTATCAAAGTAATTGTTACTTCTCAGTTCTGGTGACCAAACCTGACCAATAATCAGACCAAACAGATTGTGATCTAATGTACTACTACTACTACTAAGAGGATACTCAGATCAGGAAGAGAGTATGAGTATCAGCATGAGAGTAAAGAAAAATTAATTCAAAATTTCAAAAAAAAAAAAAACTAAATCAAGATTTGCCTTATTTTTCTTGTTGAGGATTTCATTCTAAAAATATTAAACCTCATTAGTCTTGCTGATTGTCTTTGATCAAGTATAAGTACATAAGGTTAAGTAAGGAGTGAGGTCAATTCTAACCTCAATATGTTTCCTAAGGGAGCTCTGTGTACAGAAAGTAATGTGCTCTGAAATTACTTTTATTTACTTCCAGATAAGATAAACACATTCCCGAATCATACCGGATTAAAAATCACATATTAAGTAATCACTTAAATGTGTCAAACTGGCCAAAGTAAAACTAGCCCAATCTGGCCTTTATTAGGTGTGTTAGATCAGGGAAATCACCAAGTTGTCATCACTAGCGCTACAGGACTTTAACTGATGACTCTTGGTCTAATCCAATTTGTTTAGATGTTCTTTTGCTGATTCCATGTAATGTTGTTTCAGTGAATCAGCAGACTTTATTTCAACACCAACCTCCAGCCAAGTCAAACGTTTTTATCATTTCATTACTGCATGTGTAAAAATTGTAGTCAAGTCATGCCCTGATTGTTCTCACGGAAAAAGACGTGTTTGTGTTGGGTGTGAGAATGTTACAGTTTTCACCTCTTCCTCATGTTACAGGGTGTGTTTCAGGTCATCTAAGTGTTTATGTGAGTGAATGTATGTGTTTGTGTGTCCGAGGTGTCTGACAAAACTCAGCTGATGCTGAGATCCAAGTGGAGCTTGACAATTACACATGCTCACACATTCAGTCACACACACAGGGTCCATATTTAGTGCGCTGACCCATGATGTAACCTACATTGTAAGTAGTTGTATGCGTCAGGCGACAAGAGAGAGATTCGGACCACCGTGGAGAATAAACTTTCCTCTTACACACTCCTTCTGTCCTAACCTTCCTAGCTATATCTCTATTTATTTTTTATTAATTTCCTTATTTTCTCTTTTGTTTTTTTTTTCCCCCATCCTTGAAACGTACTCCGAGAATCTCACTGGCCAAAGAATTGTTTACTCAAAAAATTCTCTCTCTCTCTCTCTCTCTCTCTCTCTCTCTCTCTCTCTCTCTCTCGCTCTCTCTCTCGCTCTCTCTCTCTCTCTCTCTCTCTCTCTCCAAACTCCCCTTTTTGTCTCGACTTTGTGAGCCTTCTTTTCTTCTTTTTTTTGTTTCTTTGCTCTTTTCTCTTTCTTCTCTGATAGTGTAATTACTCATCCTCCCAAACACAGAAGGAGGTGTTTAGTCTCTCTCTGGGACTCTGGGATGTCAAAGGGTGACATGACGAGGCTAAAATCACAAGCACACACAGTCATTCATTATTCTCATGTCCTATTAGCACTGTCAGTTGGCTCGTCCTAAACAGCTCATTTAGAACGGAGCTGACTGAATCGTTTCCCAAATCCAGATGCATGTGTGTTTCACTGACTCGATACTAAACCGTACTGCACACACTCAATGTTCAATTCAAATAAATGAGCGATTTAAACTTGATGGTGGAAAATTGTGATTAAAATAGTCAATTAACTGAATGCCAATTAGGCGATCAGGTCAGGTTCACATTAGTAAGTTTACTTATTTGTAAATTTACACCAACTCAGGAGCTCTGGGAGCATTTCTTCCTGAACTAACAGGTTTTTATGAATATCAAATTTCTAGTGAAAATGCACCTGTGAAAAATGGACAAATTATTTTGTTCCTATCCTTGATAAATGAGGCCCAATGTTAACACCCTCACTAACGGCAATGTTGTGACATATGCAATTCACTCCATGCTAATGTTCTAATCTACTAATTGTATTATCTTACCACACTCACAAACACATTTGCAGATATATGATTCCCCAGTAAGTGATTTTGTAATCAGTTTTAATCAGTCTAAATCTCTGGGTTTAAGTCATTGTGAGGGAGGTAAAGAAAACATTCGCTAATGTGAAAGTTATCATGATAACAATATATAGTACCATCAAATTGCCCACAGGGGTGGCCGGGGTATACCCTGTCTTTCAAAGATAAAACAATTTACGTTTTTATTTTTGACATCCACATTCAATTATTTGGAATATTGTTGAGCCAAACTCAGATTCATGTAGCCTATTAGCAAAAGTCACAGGTGTAATAAATGTGAATGGAGCGAGTTTCAATTTTCCTGAAATGCATTTGGGGGAGAAACTAAAAGTAGATAAACACACACTGTCCAATCAGAGTACATATTACACAAAAAGACAGACAACAACTGTAATTAGATTTTAAAAATATATATATATTATTCATTTGAATGGAAAGGTTAGAACTTTTCTGTTTACATTTGGTATTCAGAGGAAATACACTATGTGCCCAGTAGGTCATTATAGACTTGAAACATTAAAGAAATAATAATAATAATTAGAAATGCAACTGCCTATCTGTTTTTGCCTATCTGTCCATTAATCTTATTATGATAATATAATGCATTGCACAACCCTAATCATTTCGTTGTAAAGCCATTGATAGAAATTATCATGACTTTCACTGCTATTCCAAATGAGTCGTTTGATATACACTATATTTCCATGTTATAGTATCACCATTATACTGGATTATGTTTAATGTTTCATATCCTCAAAAAACATATAGCCTCCGCTCGACTAAGCCATATTAGCTACATGTGCATGGTCATGCGAGGATTTCAGTTCGGTATAATATAAAGGTCAGAGGTTAAAGTTCATGTATCTCGCTAGGGAGTCATGTATCTCAGTAGGGAGTTGAGCTCAGAGACACACATTATCTCTCTGCGTAAATCACGGACTGACTCTCTGCTCATTTCTTTTGTAGTTTGTTCTTTGTTTCTCTCCGTCTCTTTGTTTAACGGCCTCACTTCAAAAACTCTAGTCTTCCAGTGAGTTGTGCCCTGCAGACACACACACACACACATACACACACACACACAGAGAGTTTTCCCAACCTCTTACCCCTTGTTAATTGCAAGCTATAAACCTATCGAAATATAAAAGTGGGAGGACACAGAGAAAGACAAAAGCAGAGTGAAAAAGGGAGAGGGACCCTTTTATAGAGACAGTTTGTCTTTAACTTAATTGGCTGACGATGTGTTAAAGCCCTTACACACACACACACACACACACACACACACACACACACACACACACTGCATGGGGAGCAGTAAGCTTAAAGATAACCTTTTGTTCTGTGTGTGTGTGTGTGTGTGTGTTTGTGTGTGTGTTTTCCTTGCATGGCAAATCCAATAATGCAGCACACACAGAAATATCATTTATGTAATGTATTCATATTTAGAAATTATCATAATATTTGGCCAAAATTAGGTTATGACTTTAACAAACCGTAAATATATTTCACCAGAAAGACCTGGAAATGCTTGTATTTGCTTGTTAATCTTGGGTAAAGAGCCAGTTTGGTGTTAAATGAAGTAAATCTGCCTAAAGATCTCGAATACCTTGCTAACTATAAGCATGATTTCCTCACACAGTGAATGTCAGTTGTTGGATAGTTATACATACAGCACATACATCATCCTAATCAATTCAGTTTGTAATCAGATAACGCAATGTTCCTGCGCCACAGCAGGAGTGTAATCTTTAAATACAAACTTCTGCCTTGTCACCTTTCATGAACCAAACTTTACAATGCTTGAACTTTACTGTGGCTGAGATACATGCAAACGAGAAAAACAGTTCAGTTATGGAAAGTCTGTAGTTCTCAAAACTATTTACAGAAAAACATATAAAAATTTCCTGATGTGAAGGCAGCCACACATATACTGTACGTACTGTAATTCCGTGTAATATCCCAGCCTGAATGGGAGAAGGCTTAAAATGTGAGCATCTGTAATAGACACACTTTATGTCCCATTTCATTCTCAGGTTAATTGGTAATAAGCTAAATAGTACAATACCAGCTTCAGTACATTGAATCACTATTGAATGTTTAACTACCACTTTTAAAAGTACAGTTGGGCTAAGAATTTAATTTGCGCCATTTGCCTCTTGCCCCAAAGGTAGTTGATCAGCCAAGACATGTTTGATAGCTGACATTTGCTTCTTTAGTTTTGCACTACAGCTAAATTTCATTTGATTTATAACTAACTTAGAACAGCTGCCAGTTTAGCATTATGCAATCAGCATATCAAAAAAAAAAAAAAAAAGCTATCGATAGTTAAAATAGTACAATAAGTTCATATTTAAAATTAAAAGCAATCAATGATTCATTCTTAACACAGCTTGAACCTTATAACCTTCTAATACAATAATAATTACAATGTACTAAATCATCCAATTCAGTTCTGGCACACAATTCCACCTTCAAACTGCGTTCTGGGGAAGAAAATGAACCAAGCTTTCAAAATGGCTGCTTTGACTGTGTTCAGCTGTATGATATTTTTTGTCCGTTTTTCAAGAACGCCCTGTGTCATACAGTTTAATGTCAGAAACCACATAAGCAACACTGAAATACTGAATAAATCACAAAGGTTTAAGGTGAGTGTAGGTTTTATGAATGTAGTTTACACAATACTAAACTGCCACCTATAAGCTTCCGTCACTTGTTATGTCTCGTAGCTCCGGTTCAAAACTAAACAACAAATATGTTTTGGCTAAATGACTCTTTTCATTTAAGGGGGGCATTGTTTGATTTTCAGAGCAGGTCATCTGAACTGCCTTAAGTTGTGTACAACACACAGGAATACAGTAGATCATGATGTCATTTTTTTCTGAGCAGCCCATTTAATCTTATCCTTGAGACACTTTTTTGAGTAGAAAATGTAATCTTATCCATGAGCACCTTGGGAAATGGAAAACTGCAAAATTAGAGATAGAACAGAAACCAAACAGGGAGATATGGCAAGAGACAGAGACATAACAGAGAAGGAGGGAGAAAGCATCCATGCCCATTCTTTTGCTTTACTATAAGTTTTGAGTGGTTTTTTTTTTTTGTTTTTTTTTTTCAATTTAATGAAAAAAATGAATGGTCCCTGTTCGTTCTGTCTGGATACTCTTTCCTGGTTACTCTAAATAAGTAGATTTTATGGTCAATCCTGTGTCTCTGCTATTCCCCTGAGGGACAGGATGGAAGCTGATTGTACTAAGACAGATGCTTGGCTTTCAGTGTGTGTCTGAGGGTGTGTCCTGACCCCAATTAAACAGATGTTGGGGGTTCAGGTCATTGGCTAGAGGTAATGTTCCTTGGACGAAAATAAAGAATGAGGGATGCCACGGTCTCAAACAGTGAGTGAAAAGAGAGATAATTACAGAATGGACAGGTGCTACAAAAACAAGAGAGATAGAAGAGGAATTTATGATTCCTTATATCTCTTCTCTTCTTTTCTCTTCTCTTCTCTTTTTTTCTCTTCTTTTCAATTCTCTCCTGAAGCACTGAGGAGTTATGGAACAGTACTGTTTAAAACTAACGAGTAACTCTGAGACAGTGCCTGGTCCATTCTTTCCTCCTAAATCTCTCCCACACTCCTCTTCTCTAAGCCCCCATCCATCCATCTCATATCCTTCCATTGCTTTCCCTCTCCACTGTGCAATCTCTGTGTTTCATGCCCTTGTGTTGTCGTAGCAATTCAGAGAGTCCTGGGAAACATGGCACGCTCCAGTGAGTGCCCTCACAAGTGATTACTGGAGAGTGTGTGTGTGTGGGTGTGTGTGTGTGTGAGAGAGGGAGAGAGTGAGCTAAAGACCAAAAGACCCTGTGTCTGAATTGGCCCCCTACTACCTATTTTAGAAAGAGACGAAAGAAGAAAAGGAAGCCTTTATTTGTCACATACACATTACAGCAGAGTGAATTTTTTCACATATCCCAGCTTGTTAGGAAGTTGGGGTCAGAGTTCAGGGTCAGCCATGATACAGCGCCCCTGGAGCAAATATGGTTAAGGGCCTTGCTCAAGGGCCCAAGAGTGGCAGCATGGCAGTATTGGGGCTCGAAACCCCAACCTTCCAATCAGTAACCTAGAGCCTTAACCATTGAGCCACCACAGCAACACTTCATTATGATTACTCTGTACAAGCACGGATGTGTTTGCAATGGCAAACTTACAGTATATACTGTATAATTCATACTATTTATGCATACACCACTATGTGTATTAGTATACAGTGTAGTGTGCAGTGTGTGAGAATTCTTATTAGTATACTAGAGTCATGTGACTATTGGCCAGTTAAAGTAAACAGTTACCTTCAGATTGCTTTTAAATGTATTAATTTTTATGCATAAAATGCTCCATGGTTGTCAAAAACCTTTTTAGACTTTATTTAGAATCATAAGTAAAGCAATGTAAAAGCTACTTTTTCGTTAGGCATTAAAGCTAATTGAGATTGAAAGCTTCTGAGTAAAAATGTTAAATGTTGATATTAAATGTAATAATTTGTTATTCATTGTCATAACTACAATAATGACTAGCAGGCTGTTTAACATTAGCTTGTTTATAGTAACAATAAATTAGCTCGAACATTTATATGAAAACATCAGCACGCAATAATCATGCTAGAACCATTTTTCTGCTGACTTTTTGACCTTCTTCACTTTTGTGTCTGGATTTTATTTGAAAAAATAATGAATTCATACATGAAATGTCCACTTTTTATAGTGGGACGCACCATACCTCTGTACCTCTGGCTGCATGTTTGGAAATTCAAGCAAGTTGTGCGTCAGCAGAGTAACATTGTTTACTTGAAATATCTGTGTTATGCGCATTCTGCTTATGTGTCAGACTTATTATGAATAGTGTAGTCCTGTCTTTGAGTGGTTAACAGTTCTAGCGTTCTGGGATTTCATAACATTCACTTTGTATAAGAATAAGATGTGGTTTCGCAAAAATGACTAGAACTGGAAACTCCATGTGGGACCATGTGTGTATGCATATAAAGCGTGTGTGTGTGTGTGTGTGTGTGTGTGTGTGTGTGTGTGTGTGTGTGTGTGTGTGTGTGTGTGTGCTTGGCAGCAAACTATTGTGAGACGTACCAGATGGGGGCTCTCACTTCTGTGAACTGTGTTAAGAATGTGAAAAATTCATGTCATCAAGATTGATTTGCGTATGTCACTGTGTGTGTTTTGCAGATGGACTGCGTTAATTATGTGAAGGTTTTACATCACTTTAACCGAACTCACCTGTACGCCTGTGGGACAGGAGCCTTCCACCCGACCTGTGCTTACGTGGAGGTTGGACAGAAGGTTGAGGTAAGAGGAGAGAGACAGAAAGAAAGAGAGAGAGAATAGCATGGCTGCAAACAGCTGGACCCTTAAGGCTATGACTCCAAAGATAAGGATTCCAATTTTCCATTGGAAAGTACGTTGTTGTGAACTGGAAAATAACAGCCTGTATCTCACTTTCGTTTCTCATCCTGTAATTTTTTCTCTCTCCATCTTTAGGATCATGTGTTTCGATTTGATCAATCTCTCGTTGAAGATGGAAAAGGGAAAAGCCCATATGACCCACGGCACACTGCAGCCTCTGTTCTGGTTGGTCAGTACACCTGTCAATCTACCTTACTATATAATCACCACCAGTTCTATAACTCCCCATTTTGGAGACAACTGCCTTATTAGCTGTATTATTTAAGAATACTGCCATTTTGAGCAGCAATTTAACCATAAAGGAGCGCATCCATGACTTTCAGGATGCCATTTAGGGTCATGATACAGCATAGAGCATTTATTCATTCACTACTGCTTGCTTATTTATATAACCAAATAACCTCAGCAGTATATTACATAAGAACATAACTAAATTACTGTTCATTAAATAACTAGTTAGCAAGATAACTAAGGCTAAGTTATCCTTATAGCTAGCAAGTAAGCAGCTAGAGAGTAGCTGAGTGAAGTTGTGGTATATTACCTGGTTCATTTAAACCCATGCAATGACTTATAAATGCAAATACAGCCAAAGCAACTATTTGGTCGTCTACATTTGTCGTAACATTAACAGACTAACATGGGACTGGCCAAACCAATGGGGTGTGTGAAGCATTCCCAATGGGTCATTGGTTTTAAATAAATAAATAAATGTTTCTGTGGTGGTGTCACGTTTCGTGACGCAATGGAGATAAGGTAGGATGCAAGCGCAGGTTGAACAACAGTTTTATTTAAAGAGAGACAGGCAGACAAATCCAAACGTGATCCAAAAACGTAATCCAGTAACATGCAAGGTTCAGGCGATCGGCAAACAGGCATAAACGAGGCAAGGCAGGAATCAACGTCGTGGTCTCGGGATACACGGTCGATATAGCAAACATGAAACATAAACAGCGGCGAGGGACTGGTAGCGGAGAAACCAGCGTGAACTTAACAAACGAAACGAAACATGACATGAACTATGAACTAAGACTAAGACTAAGACTATGAAACGAAACATGAAACTATGACTATGACTGTGGTTCTCTATCATAAGGACTCTAAACTAATCGACTATCTAACTCATTCAACATTCCGCGTTGTGTGCTGGGAGGCGCGCCGTATATATGCGGAGATAATCAGCGTTGTAATGGCTGACGGCTGAGGGCAATTCAGACACACGTGAAACTACAGCCAATGACAGAACGTGGAGTAGACATGACAGAAACATAAACAATGCTCACATGCTCCACAGCGCGCTGCTTAAAGGGGAACTCGTGACAGGTGGAAATCACAAGCCACCATTTTCAGAGCTATTATATTTATTGTTGACTTCTTACACTTGTTAGTCTTTTTGTCTGGTCACATGAATTGGATGGGTTTAATCCAAACCTACGTAATTTCAACTTAAATCAAATGATGTTTAATTAATAAATAGGGTTCTGTAAGTAGAAATTTAAAGAATTAAAACCTATGTGGGTCCAATAAATAGCCAGAAAATTATAGTGCATATTTAAATATATCTAAGCATATAGACAGTACTGCCTCAAGATTTCCAGCTATCTTGGGAGTTGATAGATACAGTAATGCAATAATCTTAGCACATCATTTTGTGTAGAAAAGACTAAACAAAGCTATCATTGTGTTTGTTTTTAAAGAATGCTGCTATAATGCGTTTCTACTTATGCTTATTGGCTCCTAGGTGATGAGCTGTACTCAGGAGTGGCCACTGACCTGATGGGAAGGGATTTCACAATATTCCGGAGCCTGGGACAGAAACCCTCCATACGGACTGAACAGCACGACTCTCGCTGGCTCAATGGTATGTTTTGATTCCACAGCTCAAGCCAAGGATTCCAAACTTCCTGACCTTGAAATGAGTAAAGCTGCTGCTACAATAAGGCTTGTGGTTCAGTGTCTCAGATGTAAGTGTGTTTGTATCCACATGTTTTCCAGAACCCAAGTTCATAGGCGCTTTCGCTGTTCCGGAGAGCGAAAACCCTGATGATGATAAAGTCTTCTTCTTCTTCCGAGAGACTGCTGTCGAAGCTCAAGGCTTCGGCAAGGTCACCTATGCTCGGATTGGCCAGCTGTGCCGGGTAAGCAGGATGATTAGGATGGATGTGATTAAATGGAAAGGAAAACTTTTTTTTAGGTTTGCACGACCTTGAATGTGTCTGTGTGTCTGTTGTAGAATGACATGGGAGGGCAGCGTAGTTTAGTGAATAAGTGGACAACGTTCCTGAAGACTCGACTTGTCTGCTCTGTACCAGGCAACGATGGCGGTGAAACACACTTTGATGAGCTCAGTAAGAGCACACGCTCATATCCTCTCAAACACCCAAACCAGTGTCCATAGTGTCAGTTTAAAGACAAGTTTATTTGATTTATTTGACCTTTGTGTCAACTTTTAGGGGATGTATTCCTGCTGCAGACACGAGACAGGAAGAATCCGCTGGTCTACACAGTCTTCTCTACTTCCAGGTGAGAGGTCAGACAGTCTTGATCACAAATGATTGAATGCTTCATATTTCAGCACTGGAAATTATACCAGAGTCAAAAAGTGTACCATACATACATTTAGAGTAGTCCATTGGGGGGCGCACGGTGGCTTAGTGGTTAGCACGTTCGCCTCACACCTCCAGGGTCCGGGGTACGATTCCCACCGGGACCATGTGTGTGCATAGTTTGCATGTTCTCCCCGTGCTGTGGGGGTTTCCTCCGGGTGCTCCAGTTTCCTCCCCCAGTGACATAAATGTCTTTGTATGTGACAAAGTGTCCGTAGTGTGAGTGTGTATGTGATTGTGCCCTGCGATGGATTGGCACCCTGTCCAGGGTGTACCCTGCCTTGTGCCCGATGCTTCCTGGTATAGGCTCCAGGTTCCCCAGCAACCCTGAAAAGGAGTAAGCGGTTGAAGATGGATGGATAGTTCACAGGGCCTTTTAGTGGTTAGAACTAATCCTCGCACCTCTAGGGTTGGGGGATTGAATCCTGCCTCTACCCTGTGTGTATGGAGCTTGCATGTTCTCCCCATGCTTTAGGGGTTCCTCTGGGTAATGTTTTGTTGGCTGATTGCCATTTTCAAATTATCTGTAGAGTGTGAGTGTGTATGATTGTACCCTGCGATGGGTTGTCACAATGTCCTAGCATGTGCTCTAAGTTCCCTGGGATATACTGTAGGCTCCAGGCTTCCCTGCGACCCTGTTTAGGATAAGCAGTATGGAAAATGGACTGATGGATAGAGTAGTTTGGCTGTTTGAGAAATCCTTGTATAAAAACTTAAAGCTGAATCAACTGTTCACACACTTTGTGCTTATTTTTGTGTTGCCGTACTGCCATATAGTCCACTCAAATTCCATCATATTACAGTAAGTGTTCTTGCAGTGTTAACTGACACTTAACACCTGATACTGATTCAGTGTGGTGTTGTTTTTGTTCTCTCTAAGCTGTGTCTTCTTACCGCTATTGTTTTAAATCAATAGGAACTGTCGATAACTATTTTTTACTGCTTACACCAGTAAACAATCATGTAGTCTGGTTTCAGGAATTAGAACTAACAACCAACCAAAAGCTAAACAACCATCATAGTGGCAAAGTGCTTGGGTAGTGCATTCAGATTTCGGATCCTGTGGTTTATAAATGGTTTCTTGCATTGTGCGGTGTACATAATGCGGTGTATTGCATTAATAGTGTGTGTCTTTCTTTCCTGCAGTAGTGTATTCCGTGGATCAGCCGTCTGCCTGTACACTATGAACGACATCCGCAGAGCATTTTTGGGGCCGTTTGCCCATAAAGAGGGACCCAATTACCAGTGGGTGCCTTTCCAAGGCAAAGTCCCTTACCCTCGACCAGGCATGGTGAGCTCCTCGTTTCACCGAGACATTATTGCTAGGAGTTTATATCTCTTAATAGAGACAGAATGGAGTTGGTGTGCCAAACTACAATAAATTACAATGGATTCTCCTTTATACATTTCTCTACCCCTTGTTTAGTGTCCCAGTAAGACATTTGGAAGTTTCGAGTCCACTAAAGGCTTCCCAGATAACGTGATCCAGTTCGCACGTCATCATCCGTTGATGTATAACCCAGTGACGCCCCTCGGTGGCCGTCCGCTCTTCCTGCGCACTGGAATGCCTTACAGCTTCACACAAATCGCTGTGGATCGAGTAAATGCTGCGGATGGCCATTACGACGTCATGTTCATTGGAACAGGTCAACACCTTTAGAGTCGTTACAGAGTAGTATGACATAATAAAGTAGTAAGATATAAGATGTAATAAAGAGTACATTAAGTAAGGAATAAAACACGACAGGTCAGAGCTGTTATTAGAAAATTATCAGTGACCTGGTGTTGTGATGTGGCTCAATACAAATTGGAATAACAGTTACCAGTCAGTACAGGATTTCTTAAATTGGTGAAATTGCAATCACACAAAATTGTTTTGCACGTTCTTTCGCAGTGATGTTTGTTGGTAAATGAGACCTTTTAGCTGTACTCATGTTTGATGCACGTGAATCGAAGAGGGCTTTGGCTGAATGCGCGTTGCGACGACATCACATGACGCATCTTGGCCCAAATCTGCGGAAAACCTGTGGTAATTTGTAAAAATTGAAGGTCCTCATAATATTGTAGAATTTCCTTGATTTTTCGTTCATTTCTGCAATCGCAAAATCGCAAAATCCTGGAAGGACGGAGTTACCATCCCAAAGTACATTATTTTCCTATAACAGCACATCCCGAAGTTTTTTATTCCTCAGCCATTACCTGGTACTATACATTTAATTTATTAAAGAACTATAAATCATACTGAATCATACTCAGTAGTAACTGCAAAGCATAAAGTCCTCTATCTGTAACTCAGATAGATCTGAATCTCCGCAATATTAGGAGGAGCTTGCAATTTTTCAAAATAACCGCAGATTTTTCTCAGATTTTACGTCATCACAGCTCGCATTCAGACAAAGCCCTTTTCGAATCACGTGTCGAACATGAGTACAGCTAAAAGGGCTCATTTACCAACAAACATCACTGTGAAAGACCGTGCAAGACAATTCCGTGCAACTGCAATTTCGCCAATTTTCATTGCAAATCCAGCATTTTTGGCCTCAACAATGACAATAAATAAATAAATAAATACTCTGCAAAATCCTGTATTGACTGACATGCCTCTCACTGTTACTGTTGCTAGAATAACTATTTAATGTTCTCTGTATAAATGCGTAGGATATACAGTATACGTCTATACCTCAATGTTCTATGCTGTACTGTCTGTTTTTGTTAGTGTCAGTAAATATATTATTTTTATCTTACTTATCTGAGATTCAACAATGTGTGTTTCAACAATATGCAAAGGTTGGATGATGTTTAAAAGATATTTTGCATACCATTGTGTCTGTAATATTTTATGTGTCTTTAATCCATTGTAGATGTCGGCACAGTTCTGAAGGTGATCTCTGTGCCAAAAGGAAGCTGGAGTAACACAGAGCTGCTGCTGGAGGAGCTGCAAGTCTTCAAGGTGTGTGCGTGTGGTGCTGGGGTGGGGGGTGTTTAGGTTTGCATTCACTTTCCATAAAAAAAAAAGAATTTGAAAGCAGGGTCAATTATCAAATATAAAAGCAATGTGTGAGCAAAGGACAAATGTATGTTCTTCCCTCAACAGGACTCTTCATCCATCATCAATATGCAGATCTCCTCCAAACGAGTAAGTCACGCATATCTGTTACAACAGCTCTGAAATTAGTTACAGCGGTTTGCTAGGTACCTGCTGAGACCTTCCAGAGTTGACCTCTGAATCTAATCAAGCCAAGGTCTAAGTTAAGGTTTCTAAGTTAGAGTGGTGTTTTAAAGTGATGTCTTGCTACTCAGTGGCTGTGCTGATGTACTTACAGTACATAGTGTGAAGTGTATGAATAGTTTCAGTTTAGAGGGAGTTATAGTGAACTCTAGGTCCACTGTATAATTTTTCACTTTGACAGCAACATGATAACATCATCAGCAGAACCCCTAATTTAATGCATGACTAGATTTCATTTAATAAATAGAGCAGAAAAATGACACTGCTTAAGTTTCGAGATAAAATATGTCATTAAAATCTGTTAATATGTGTAGCTTATTAGATTTCCAGACCAGTGTGTCCTTGTGTGTCTTTGTAATATAGCAGTTATTTTGAGTAACTCAGCCCCCCCGTCTTATTCACTTTCTTGCTCTCTTTCTTCTCTCTCTGCAGCAACAGCTGTATGTAGGCTCTGATACAGGTGTGGCGCAGGTGCCACTGCATCGCTGCAGCATGTACGGTAAAGCATGTGCTGAGTGCTGCCTGGCCCGTGACCCCTACTGTGCCTGGGATGGACATACATGTACACGCTACCTGCCTAACACCAAACGGTACACACACTCATTACTGATGCTGCACTTTTCCATCTTACTGTTTGCTGATTAATCATTACATCACTACTCTGGTTTTAGACTTAATATCTGATCCTCTGCAATCCTCTCTATTCCGTTGTGCATATGTGTGTGTGTGTGTGTGTGTGTGTGTGTGTGTGTGTGTGTGTGTGTGTGTGTGTGCCTATGTGTAGGCGTTTCCGTCGCCAAGACGTGAGGAATGGTGATCCTAACACGCTCTGTTCAGGAGGTTAGTTTGCACCTCTAGGGGGCAGTGTCATACCACAGATCATTACTTTTCAGTGTTGGTGTCAGACACAGACACAGCAAGTAAAGTTCCCATTATAGTTCAACAGTTTTTGAGATTGAACCAATATTGAACTTAAGTTCTGAGTTTCATAGTTTTTCAGTACAGTAGGAAGACCTTGCCTGTCCATAAACATCAGGGTGTGATATGCCCAATAAAATGAAAGAAAATGAAATGACGTAATGCTCATCTTTGCTACTTAGTCAATAAACTAGTTTCAATATTAAGAACTTGCTACCTTTAAAATAAGACACACTTCCACCTAGCTATGGGAAACACTGTCCGTGATAAGCACGAAAGATTCTGAGACATGATTTGTGAGCTCCCACCAGTTTTCACCCCCATTCATTCAGTCATCTCTACTGGCCAAACACAACAGTGGTGGGCTTGCCAGTTCATTTGAACTGCCTTTCTAGCTTCCACTATTGATGGAAGTATAACTCACATATGACCTGCTGGCTCATTTCATTCATTCTGTAAAAGAAAGAAACAGAAATGCTAGTGGAGCGCAAAGACAGTTTTTTTTTTAGAGAATTTTCTTTGAGTAAATGGTGTTTTTAAATGAGATAAGCCAGCGCAAGAAGTCGTTACAGCCAGGAAAGAATACAATTTACATCACACTAATGATCAAAAATGGGTCAACTTGGAGAACACTTGAAAAAAAAAAAAAATGCACACAGCACAGAAAAACCCGGCAGAGTGAGCCAATGTTATTGTTTCTGAACAATAAAAATAGTTTTAGCAATTCATATTGTAGTCCAATTGTGTTGTCCTAGAGTCTTTCTTTATCCTACATTCTACTAGAATGAATCTAATCATAATATTATAATAATTTAATGAATTATTTATAAAGTTTGTGGCCCAGTTGAGTCAGAAATTGAGTTTAACATCACTGGTTTATATTGTGCTGTGTAGATCACCAGAAGCAGCGTGTCCTGGAGAAAAAGCTGTATGCAGTGGAGAGCAGTAGCTCTTTCCTGGAGTGCATCCCTAAATCACTACAGGCTCAGGTCACATGGACCTCTCAGAGACACCCCAACAATGCCCGAGAAGAGGTGAGAGAGGGAAAATAAAGAGGGGCATGGAGAGAGGGGCTTTATAAATGGTGGAAAGGGGTGATTGTGGAAGACATTTCAGAATAAGTGAGACGGAAACAAAACAATATGGCGGAATATATGTGAAAAGGGGTGGGAACAAAAAGTGGGTGGGAATGTACAGAAAAGGAAAGGAGGATACTAGGTGTGGTAGACAGTGTCAATAAGAAATGATGAAAGTGAGGGTTTTTTTAAACGAATGATCTTTCACATTATCAATATGATTCTCAGGTCCGTCTTGATGATCGCGTGCTTCAGACAAATCGTGGCTTGTTGCTGCGGCGAGTATTGCGCAGAGATGGCGGTGTATACAAGTGTCACGCGATGGAGCATGGATTCACCCAAACGCTGCTCAGCATCACGCTGGAGGTCGTCCCCATTTCAGGCCCCGCCCATAGCCGAGGACACAGCCCCACCCAGAGCCAAGGACACAGCCCCGCCCAGAGCCAAGGACACAACCCCGCCCAGAGCCAATCACAGTCCACCAATCAGAAGCTGTGGTACAGAGACTTCATGCAGTTGGTCGATCACCCCAACCTGAGCACCGTTGACCAGATCTGCGAGCAGGTCTGGTCACGCAAGCACAGCCAATCAGACAAAGCCATGGCAGATGCACCCAACGAGTCTCCACCTACCGATCCTCTGCACTCCACCCACAAAAAGTGGAAGCATCTGAAGGAGGTGAGGAAGGGGAGGAACCGCAGAACACATGACGGAAAACCTGCACCTCGAGCGCCTCGGAGTGCGGGAGAGTAACGAGGGATTTAGGAGAGAGAGACAGAGAAAGAAAGAGAGATCACTGGAGTTGGACAAAACCACACACCATCGCATTTAGTGACTATTTATCAAATAACACAAACATACAATACATTCGAAATTCACAACATTCTTCCCATACTGTACAATTTACCACACACCATTGCCTTACATCCCTACACACTCTGTACACTCCCTTCATTCCCACACCGCTATCCCTACACACTCTATACACTCCCTTCATTCCCACACCGCTATCCCTACACACTCTATACACTCCCTTCATTCCCACACCGCTATCCCTACACACTCTATACACTCCCTTCATTCCCACACCGCTATCCCTACACACTCTGTACACTCCCTTCATTCCCACACCGCTGTCCCTACACACTCTATACACTCCCTTCATTCCCACACCGCTATCCCTACACACTCTATACACTCCCTTCATTCCCACACCGCTATCCCTACACATTCTATACACTCCCTTCATTCCCACACCGCTATCCCTATACACTCCCTTCATTCCCACACCACTATCCCTACACACTCTATACACTCCCTTCATTCCCACACTGCTATCCCTACACACTCTATACACTCCCTTCATTCCCACACTGCTATCCCTACACACTCTATACACTCCCTTCATTCCCACACTGCTATCCCTACACACTCTATACACTCCCTTCATTCCCACACTGCTATCCCTACACACTCTATACACTCCATTCATTCCCACACCGCTATCCCTACACACTCTACACACTCCCTACATGCCCTCACCACTATTCCTATGCACTCTGCTGTTCCTGTACACTCCACTCATAACCTCACTGCAATCCCTGTACACTCAGCCATGATGTCAACTAAATATATACACTCTATAAACACTCCAATTTACTCAAGCACAGAGTACACACACACACACACACACACACACACACACACACACACACACACACATATATATATATATAAAATGATGCAATAATTATTCACTTGGTCTTCTTTCTGAACACAAAGGCCTATCTGAAAAAGTGCAGACAAGGATGATGTCATTCTGAACAATACTGTCTCATTGTGGCTACGATTCCAAATGGAGGAATAATCAAAACCACGGATAACGTATTACACACACTAGATACCTACACAAATCATACAGCGGTGCAATTGCATGCATTGTCTTGGAACAGCACACACACTTAAACAAATGCTCTGCTTCTTGAAAACAAAACTTGTATATTTGCCAGGTTTGTGTGTTTGTGCTTTGTGCTGTTTGTGTTCCATAGATTAGAATGAGCTCAATATCCTCTAATATTCTCTGTACAACCAAAACCACTATTTAGCTGAACACCACTAGTTGCCTGTTACCATAGAAACCCTTAAAGCTGCTCTCTGGTGTTTACCATCGGCAGGAAATGGGGAGAAAGCAACTCAAAACTGTGAACTTACCCACAAAATGTCGTCAACAGCAAATTTTGGTAAAAGAGATCCTTAGAGATCCGTTGTGTAGCCTGGCTGCTCACTAGCGCCACCTGTTGTACGGAAACACTTCGAGATGCTTTTATGGAGGTTTTCGCTTCCACTTTATCCACAGCACATTTTGTGTGAGATCAAATGGTGGTAGGGAGGAGGGTCATCTGTGTGCAGTGTACTTGTACGCTGTGTGTTTGTTTGCTTTGCGATGACATTATCACACACATTATCAGGAGCAACATCATAGCAGGGGTGCATTATGGGAAAATCAAACGAAAGGAGGTGTGGGTAAAGAAAATAAGTTATGATGGGGGTAAAAAAGGATGTTTTGGTTTCAAACCCTCAACTAATCTGTTGACTATTCACAAGACATGATGATTGTGTCTGTGTGTGTGTGTGTGTGTGTGTGTGTGCGTATTTCCCACAGTCACATTAACTATATATTGCTCATATAGCATGTTATTTAAAGTAGAGTTTGTTCATTTTAAAGTAAAAACACTAAGCTGCTTATTATAATGACATCAGCATTACCCATCAGCCCTTTCTGCTGATGTAGGGTTGTTTTAAGTTAGATGATAAATAACAGATGATAATTCCTTCCTCCTCTAGAGCTAAGTCAGCCAATTACAGTATTCCTATGCTGTTAATAAAGATGCAGGCTGTGCTCCAATTCTCATATTACTGTACACAAGCAGCATCACAGAAAGCGGAATAGTGGGGTTGACTACCCACTTTGGAGTGGAGGGGCCTGGATTTGTATTTTCATTCAATAGATCTCAGACATCCCTGAATACTCGATACCTATTCTTTGTCAAAAATGTAAGGCAGAAATAGTTGGGAAATAGTTTCTCTTCGACCGCTTCTGTGGTTCCAAACATGGCATCTTGTTCACTATTATTATTTCCCTGAGTGGTTTGTGCTGCTGGCTTGTATGAGTTTGAATGAAAATAATGAGTCAGCGCACTAGAAAGGTGAACTGGTGGCTTTGGTTTTCACCACTAGATGGCAGCTTGGTGTCGTGAAAGAACCTTGAAGCAATCATACTTAATGTTGAGTTAAACTATCACTATTCCATTACAACCAGAGAAAGAGATTTAATGAAAAGTGTAGTTTCTCACATATATAGCTACAATGAGGTGCTCTCTTCGTATTCGTCCCTTCCCAAAAGTATCTGGCGCATGTTTTTCTGGTCAGTAACACATCGGCTTGGTTTTATTTTTTAAAATGCAGAATGATGAAATATTAATCAAACATACTCATATGTTCTAGTTTTTCTACAGTGTTGGGTTTTCGGGGGTAAAGTTCTAACACTCTGGTAATGAGGATTGTATATAAAAATAAATAAATAAATAAATAAATAAATAAATAAATAAATAAAAGTCAATAATGTCACACAAATAGGGCCATTTGAGAAATTTCAGGCAACAATCCTAGGCAACATTCTCAGAAAATAAAAGTACCAAAATGTACTTTTCCTCGTCACCAGGCTGGTTCCATCAATAATGGACATATTGTAAATGTCTTATGTGTCTTTTCTTTATTAAGATGCACAAGTGGTGATTGGTTTACCTTTAGCTTTCATAGTAAAATTTTAAAAGTAGTGGTCCTTAAGGTCCAATTATGTACCTAAAGGTACAAAAGATGTACCTTGATAGTACCACACCATCAGCAAAGAAAATTACAGTGTATTTCTAAGAGTAAATTTCAGATTCTTTTGGACCCCTTCGCATTTCTTGGAAATGCTAATCATTAGGCCAGACATCTCAACCTATTTTCCCTCTGCAATCAGTTCCACTAGCTATTATCAGTTCCGTAAGATATAAGATAAGAGTGTATATGGGTGAATAGTTTTGTCTATTTATAATGTTTCATGATGTAAAGAACGGTTATGCCTGTTTCTGTTCATTTGCATGACTTAAAAAAAAAAAAAAAAAGATGTGTAGCTGAGTGTTTTGCCAATACAGTAGACAGGAAGTACATTGGCACATGTAATGTTCTTATGACATATTTAAGACGTAATAAGCTAATATGTAGTGGTGAATTGTGCTGAGATTGACATTTGTAATATATCCATTCTTCTGAAAACTGGAGAGAAAAAAGTGTGTATATTTTGAGGTATATGTTCTTTTCCTTTTTAAACCATATTTAAGGACTTGGTCTGAAACTCTCCCTGTGTGAAATGACATGTTTTCTGTTTTAACAATGTTTTTTTTTTTTTTTTTCTAAAAAAAAAAAAATAATAATAATAACCAAATGACCCAGACCAGCTCACTGATTTCCTTGCCTTGTGACTCTTCTCATATTCTGAGAGACAGGGTGTGTGTGTGTGTGTGTGTGTGTGTGTGTGTATGAGTGTGTGTACTGTATGTGCGCTTGTACATGCATGTGTTTGACACATTAACATGAGTATGTGTGTTTTTTGTGTGTCTACTGTTAGATGTTGTAACTGTAAACCATTGCTTAAAAGTGGGACTTCATTATCTGGAGAGGTCAAAGGTTGAAGGCCAAAGTTGATGTGGAACACTGTAGTGACTTTTCCTATTTCTATGTGGTTTGTTGCATCAGACTGTATTTGATTAACACAAAGAAATAAACAGTTACTTCAAATTCAGTATCAGTTCATGATTGTGTTTTCGGTACTGTACAAGGGGAGCTGTATTGGTAGAAAGTCAGAAAATTGATACCGTTGACAGCATACTCAGTATAGAATGTAAAACCAGCTTTTTAAGCAGTGGCGGCTGGTCAATAGGGGGCGCTGGGCCACCGCCCCCTTCAAGTTATCCAGAGATAACATGTTAAACATAGGTTAAAAACATATTGCAAAATAATTATGAAATAAAAGTATTCAGTCGTACTGTTCGCCTGGTAGTCATGTTAGCATTTATTTAAAAATCCAAAAAGTGAAATTGTATTTCGATCATATCTGTGTGCAGGGCTCTCGCCAATTGAGTGCGTATGTAGGCTAGCTCCTTAAACTTTTGAAAAGCAGTTGACTTGAGGCTGTTCTCTAATTGGCTTGCTTCAAATTGTCCTCCTGGTTGCAGCTCATTGAGATAAAAAAAAGCTCAAAAGTAGATAAAGAGAACCCTATTAAACAAATGAGACAAAAACAATGATACTTTATTATTTATTTATTGAGGAAAATGATCCAATATTACATAACTGTGAGTGGCAATAGTTTGTGAACCTTCGCTTTCAGTATCTGTTGTGTCTCCGCTGTGCATCAATAATTTCAGCCCGTTCCTCTGTACAGAACAGCTTCAACTCTGGGATGTTGGTGTGTTTCCTCACATGAATGCTAGCTTCGGGTCTTTCCACAACATTTCTATTGACTTAAGGTCAGGACTTTGACTTGGCTATTCCAGTACATTAACTTTATTCCTGTTTAACCATTCTTTGGTAGAATAACTTGTGTGCTTAGAGTCGTTGTCCTCCTGCATGACCCACTTTCTCTTGAGAGTCTGTTAGCACTAACGGATGCTCTAATTCAAGTGTGGTCACGTGACACAAGTATCAGTGATGAACTGTGTGAATCTACAGAGAAATCAGTCTTTAGGTAATAGCATTCTGTGTATTTAATTTAATATTTTTTTTTTACTTATGAACATCTGTAGTTCTGTTGTTCTTGGTTCCACAAAAGTAAAAAAACAAGCCTTTTTTTAAAAACAATTTTTATGTATGTTTCCCTTCAAAGAAAGAGAGAGCTTAGCCCTGCTAGCCCATTTATACCATCTGTCTCTGGTGTGATGGCATTTCATCTGCCCTCATGTCTTACACAGGCCTCAGCAGAGACAGCGTGGATGATTAATGCTCGTAGTTAGCCCTAATTACATCCTGTTAGGTATACGCTCATTAACCCCTTTTGCCTCTTGTTAGGTGTGTTGACATATCGGAGTTAAGGTTTCCATGCCAGCACGCTTTCAGTCATTCGGCACTTTCAGTTTAACACACACACACACACACACACACACACACACACACTTAGTCAGCTAGTCCCTTTGGACTGTCAGTCTTTCATTCTCCAGAACTGCATCCTCTTTTTTTTCTCCACACCTTCTTCACTCTGTGTGCTTGATGTCTTCTTTTTTTAAACAATTCTCCCAGATATCTCTCTCACACACATTCTCCCTTTCTTCAACACACTGTTTATAGGGCTGTTTTTGAAAGGAGGTTGAGAAAACAAATGCATGGTGATGACGGAGGAGAGAAAAGACAAATGTAAAGGATGTAGGAGAGAAAGAGGAGTTTACACAGTCAGCAAAAAGCACCCGAGCTCCACATATGAGTAGAGTTAATTAGGCTTCGAATAATAATTCCTTTGAAGATCAGCTGACCAAGATTGAAAAAAAAGTACGTAGTCATGTCACCAGAAATTCAGTGTCCCAATGTGTAGTGAACCAGGGTCCTTAGCAGTGCTTGAACTTGTGTACGCGATATACTGAGTCACTTCCTACTGAACTATGATGCTGGGCCTATTCTGGGAGTTGTAGATTCCGGCGTGCCCTAACAAGACTTGCTGAATTGTGTCAGATTTGCTGTTGAATGCAAAAGTTTGCATACCCTTAAGACAAAATTATGAAAACATAAATTGTATTTATAAGAAGACGTTCCTTCGTTATCAAAAACTTTTGCGCTCAGTTGTATGTTTTTTTTTTTTTTTTTTAAAAATCACAAAATACAGTCTAGTTGTTTATTATAGTTCCATTTTACCAGTAGAAATCTTGACATGCTGGAAAGTTTCAACAAGTCGGTTTAATTAAAAGAATTCTTCTATACTGATGTGCAGAAGGTGGTTAGTTTTAGATGTGTATGGGGGGGGGGGTGTTGTATGATGTCTCACATTCAAAAATGCAAAATGACTTTGTTTTTGCAATTTTTTTTTTTGGAATGAACATGATATGCAAGGAAAGCAGGAATTGATGTAAGTGTGTTTACTGTGATCTTATAGAATTTCACGTGCTGATTTATTTTCATAAACAGAGGCTTGCAAAGTTTGTTCTACACACTGAGCAGCAGTCAGCAGTGTCTTTGTTTTTCAGACATGAAACTCATATCAGAGTCAGGTCAGGAAAATCACTGTATGCAGACATACGGTGAATGCTTGCATGCTTATAACTGTATTTCGTATGATGAAAATGTACAACGTTTTCTTTGGTTGGCAACACTTTAGATCAGTGAGTTCCTCTAATAAGTAACATTATTTATGACATTTATCATTAATAACAAATCATGAACTTTGGAGGTAAGTTAGGAATAAAAGCTTGGGAAATGCTTTTATATGAAAATAATCAACAATGGGCTGGTGTGATGCGACCCAAGAAAAAGTACAGGTACTGTTACCAGGCCCGAGCTGAAAATGTCCCTATAACATCACATCCTGAAGTGTTTAATTCGTCTTATACTACAGCAATTTGTGAAAAACACTTTCTTTAAGCAATTTAGAGTTACATTTGAGAGACAAGTTCCTTTTATCGCTTACATTATAGCAGCTATAAACAGTCGTTTCCTCACCAGCCTTAAGTTAATGAGACAAAATTTTTTTAAAAACTGCTGAGAAGCTGGAAAGCACAATCCTCTTTCCTGAAGACACTCCCGTAGCATCAAATGGTCACATAAACCAAAAAATGCTAATTAAATGTCACTGTACAAAATACAGAATGCATATTTTTTATGTTTATTATTAGGCTTAGATTTTGGAAGTATGATTATGCGTAAGCTGTTACTATAGAAATGATAACTTAGAATGAGCCCTGTTAAGCTAACACCTTCTGGCCAAACAGAATCGAGAACAACAGTGCTCTATAAGTAATGATATTAACAACGTTTTGCATAAATGTTTAATTTTGAATAAATAATGAAGAATGTTGATTCCTAAAAGTAAGTTTACTTAATCATCATAAATGAAATCACAGCACGGTATTAAATGTTGGTAATCAGCTCAATGAGAAACCGTCAGATATAAAGTTGTCAAACTAAGCAGTGGTTATAGTAAAGGTTATTTGAAATAGCCTTAAAGTGTAGACCTTATTGAGACATATATGTAAATTTCAGTGCTTTGCCTCATACATCAAAAGTATCTAATACTAAGGTCATGGACTGCTAAAATTCATGGCTATTTATTAGATTTTATCTAATGTAGTTGATAATGGTGGTTAAAGGGACCTTAATGCAAAGTGGGTTTTTCTATATTTTCTACTTATTCGTTGCAACTTTTTGCAAACAAAACAAAGCTGTGTTACTTTAATTCTTGTTTTAATACAGTACTGTGCAATAGCCTTAGGCGAGCAGTAAGACAGCAGTAAACAGTAATAAATTAAACAAAGCCAATATTTGGTGTGATGACCCGTTTGCTTTAAAAAAAAAAAAAAAAAAAAAAAAAGTATTAGTGGTCTCAGGTAGAATTAGTGCAGTTTTATAAGGCAACAAGCTGTAAGTTTTATTGATCATCTTGCAGAACCAGCCAGGGTTCTCCTGGAGACTTTGACTTTCGCACTTGCTTATTTTTGCTGCAAAACCCAGCAGCCTTCATTATGTTTTTTTTTGTCTGAAAAGTGTCTCTTAATATGCTGAATATCCCCTCAATACGCTGCTTTCTTTACTGACATGCAAACATTTTTCTGTAACATTTAATTTTGTGATGGAAAACTAATGTTTGGAAATCTAAAATGTTTTTTTTTGTTTGTTTGTTTTTTTGTACTGATTCAATAATGTAGAGGTCATAAAACAAAAATCTATAACAAAGTTTGTACTAAAAAAAATGTAAAAAAAATAGGGTGCCTAAGACTTTTGCACCATACTGTATATCTTCAGTAAATTGCTTCAACTCTAGGATGGTCAAGGTCATGGTCATAGTGGATACAGAGTCAGTCTTATGAACACTGTATCTGAGATGGAAATACACCGTGGATGCGAAACTAGTCCACAGGGTACCGTGTACACACACATTCTCACACTCATTCACACCTACTGTACTGGCATGTTTTTGGGAGATAGAAAGAAACCCATGCAGACATACAGGGACTTCAAAACTCTGCACACTCAGTAATCCTGAGCTCTGGTAATCTTGAAATCTTGATGCAGCAATGCTGCGCCTCTGTGTCGCATTTTAATGCGATATAATTGAATCGAATTATGTTAGATTATACTTACTTTTATCACAGGAAGTTGAGAACATTTATGTACAATTCTGAAATGTAACCATGCTTTCAAGTCTGAACATAATTTCAGAAACCAGCATCAAACAAACAAACAGCATTTGGACTTGATTACGGTTCTGTACAAATCAGGATCAGTTAGCATGAATTATAGCTTTAAGCGATGGGTTTATGTTCAGTGCGGTCTTTCTTTGGCATCTAACGTATATATATATATATATATATATATATATATATATATATATATATATATATATATATATATACCTCTGATAGCTTTTTACTTCTTTTGCAGTAGAATAACAAATAATTAAAAGCCCCTATATAGACTGATCACTTAAATCTTGTATTCTGGTTACGTGTGGTTTTCAAATCCAAATCATATACAAGCACGCACATGCAAAGGACATGAAGGAGAAAGACAAACATCTCACCAAGTAACTTGAAGCCCACAATTGTGCATATGATAGACATCTCTACAATCTGGAACATATTTATTCAATTTTATTTATTTATTTTTAAAGACAAAACCCACATCTGTACACTCTGCATGCAAGGATCTGTTTTAAATAAGACATAAATACATGACATATACCAAGACAAACTCTTCACACACACTTTTTATGTGTTATCTGCAGATAAAATGAAAGTACAGTGTTATTTCAATCTGTTAGTTAAATCAGTCCATATGAATGCAAACTTGGCTTAATCAGTGGTTTGGATCCAGTATTAAATCTGAAGAAGATCCATGGAGCTGCTATGGTTATAATATTTGTGTGTACAGTCTGGAAATTATTGAAATATAAATCTAAGTATTTTAACATAATGAATGAATGATTGACGGATTATTTTATGGT
This sequence comes from Ictalurus furcatus, assembly GCF_023375685.1. Lineage (NCBI taxonomy): Eukaryota > Metazoa > Chordata > Actinopteri > Siluriformes > Ictaluridae > Ictalurus > Ictalurus furcatus. Next base: position 25,240,086 of record NC_071259.1, on the reverse strand, counting down.
TAGAACATTTATACCGTGTGTCCGTTCTTCTTAGTGCATCTGTGATCTGCAGTGAGATTCAGTCACAGTTGGGTATACTCAAGTGCAGGCTTGACAACCTTTAAACCACTGAGTTATCACTCCAAGATCAATCTTTTTCTTCTAGACGAATATAAATCACAGATGAGTCTTTTGGACTCTCTTATATTAACCAGTCTGTACAATTTTTTCGCCACAGCTTTTTTCAAAATGTGCCGTGCAACTTGCTGAGTTTTTTTTCATAAAACTAATCGAATTCGCGAAATTGGAATTGCGCAAAATTGTTTTGCACGGTCTTTCACAGTGATGTTTGTTGGTAAATGAGATCTTTTAGCTCTATTACATGAATTGAAGAGGGTTTTGGCTGAATGCGCGCTGTGATGGCGTCACATGACGTGTCTCGGCCCGAACCTGTGGAAAAACCTGCGGTAATTTTGAAAAATCGCAAGCTCCTTCGAACATTGCAGAGTTTACTTGATTATGCGTTTATTTATACGAGCGCAAAATCCTCTAGGGACTAATTAACTGACACCCTGGAAGCTCGAAGATGCAGTCTCGAAGATGCAGCATCGCTTTCAAGGTAAATGGAAAATGTTTTGAGTTCATCAATATGAAATATATAATAGGATTGATTAGTGTATGTTCGACTTAGCTAACATTAGACTAGTATTTAGTTAACATCAACTAACTATGCTTAGGGGTGACAGAGAAAAATGTGGCAATTTTTCTATCAAGGGGGGGACCCTAGAGGGTCAAATCTAACATTACAAATAATTTTAACGGTAATGATAAATCGCAATAGAAACTGGAGTGTGCATATATGCCGTGTTTCACGATAACCACCAGACGTTGATGTAGACACTAGAAAAGTAAATAATGACTTGTGAAAAATGTACAGACTGCAAATGGATGCATTAAGCTGAACCCAGTCATTTGTTGGAAAACTGAATGAATGCCATTAACAGCTATAATGTTATTTTTTATAGCATTATGAAAAGCTAGTAGTGCGGCAGCAAAAGATTCGGATTGATCTGTTCTGAAAGTTTCGTTTTTTCTGTCGATGGTCTCTGAATCAGGGTAGATTAGATCAACAGCAATATTTTCAAAGAAAACAACTTGTGTGTTTCCAGACTTCTGTTAGAACAAATGAATCATTAAACTGAGTGATGTAAAAGCAGCTAGGCTTAACAGGGGGAAAAATTTTCAAACCAAACAACCATGAAGACTTGGCTCCTTCTTCATTTGTACAACTGAATAGGGTTTTTTAAAAGAAATCTTTCTTCTATTTCCAAAACAATCTGGATGCTTAAGCATATTGTACCACATTACCTGACTCTTAAATTACATTTGAAATTCAGTGTTTTAACAGTGCCTTAGTCTGTACATCACATAATGCCTTACATTACAGCAGTACATGAAAAATGAACAGCTGAAATGTTACACCATCAGAAATAACAACATACAGGTAACATTTTCATTCCTCGCCTTTAAATACACCTTCAAAACCTTCAAATTCCAATTAAATAGCTTTTGTACATCCTCTAGAAGCTTTTACAAAAGTTAGAAAAGTGACCCCCCCTAATGAGGTGTAACCAAAAAGCAGGGTTTTTTTTTTTTTTTTTCTGAGAGTAAAGGGAAAGAAAGCTAGAGTTATAAGAAAATATGAAGATGAAACTGATTTTGTTTTTCTGTAAATTTTTTTTTACACCACATCGCTGGTGTACGGAAGCCCCAAGAGGTCGCCATGCATTATTATTTTTCTTTCTTTTTTGTTTTCTCATGATCTCGCTTTAACAATATTTGTATTCTGGTGGTATCAACATAACAAAAATTGTTTTCTCGTGATCACGACTTCGTTTTTCTGTGTACTCGACACAACACGTTGTTTTTAATGTTCTGGATGCAGCATAAGCTTAGAGCAGTCCCGCAGCATCATGCACTGTAAAACCGGATAGTTCATTTAACTCAAAAAATTTTAGGAAAATAATTACCTCAAAACTTTTAAGTTGATAAATCAATTTCTTTATGCCAGATACACTAAATATAGCAAAAATTTAATTCAAACTTTGTAATTTAAAATAAATTTTTGTTTTATTTAAGTGTAATTGGCTTAAAGAAATTGATTTATCAACTTAAAAATTTTGAGGTAATTAGTTTCCTAAAATTTTTTGAGTTAAATGAACTTATCCGGTTTTACAGTGTGGATGAACAAATTCATTTTTACTTTGATCAGGGACTCACTCAAGCTGAAATACGTCTATGTCTGTCAGTGACTGACAACTTCCACATTAGTGCCCGACACTTGAGAAGAGCACACCCCTCTCTCTTAATGCGGAGATCAAGTCCATCTCTACAGCGGGTAATTATTACATTTATGATAGTGATGGTGAAGACGCCAATGTGCATGCAACACCAGTCCCATTCACAAGGCGTGTGATTTTCTCGTGATAAAATTACGTCGTGAGAAAACAACTTTTGCTATGTCGAAATCACAAGAAAACAAGAAAGCGGGGGGGGAAAAAAAATAATGCATATGGCCTCTTAGGGCTTCCATACTGTTGTATAGTCGAATCTCACATGCTGTTCTATAACAGTGTCGCTTGGACAGTAGTCCTGGTTGCACGATTTATACTAATGTGCTCAATCGAATACATCATCATTTACAATTTACACAGGGACTTGTATGGCAGACGTTCCACATAAAATGATTAACAACGTGTTTAATCATTAATACGAGAGAACTTTCTTAAGGAGATGTTTTTTTTAGCATTTTTGGAAGGAGTCTCCAGGGTCACCACTTTGTAACAGTCATCGTAAAGGTTTTCAGTCAGACAATGGACATTGCGCTTATCTTATTAATTTAAAAAGGGATTAGAAAAGGGGGCTTAATAAGGAAACAGCTGCTTATAGCTACAATAACATAAGTAATAACAAGAACTAACCTGTTTTGCAGACAATCCACAACATTAAATGTAACTATAAACGGATATAATGCATGGTGTGTCTTTTTTCTTTTCTTTTTTTTTTTTTTTTTTTTTTTAAATAAATACAGCATTGTTAGTGTTGGCAAATTGCTGTGGTATAAGAGGAATTAAATACTTCAAGACTACACAACTGGTACTAGCCCCACATCACCCCACTGTTGATAATTTCCCCTTAACTGCACACCCTATCATGTTTTATTCCTTACAATAATCCACTTATAACCAGTAGCTTGCAGTAAAAGCCAAATAAATAGGCAAATTACAGCTTCAAAAAGTTCAGGTTAAAAAGTTGGTCCAAAAAAAATAAAATAAATCAAAAATACAAATACTGCAAGCGCTTTTAAAACCTGGATGATCATGAAGGTATTTGGCTTGACTCCAGCCTTCTGAGAGTGATGTTATGAACACACCCAGATCTTCTCAGCACATACAGTAGAAAACTACAGTAAACTGAATTTTTATAGAGGAAAAGGATACGTCTGTGTGTGTCTATGTGTGTGTGCGCCCAGATATTGTCTGTTTCTTCTGTTGATACGTCAACTGTCGTCAAATTCTGACAAATGACATCGCAATAATACGTTAATAAAGAAAATGTAATATAAAATTTGCTCCACAGTTATGCAGAGTTCTGGAGACAGTAAACACATTCCACTTGTATGTTTGAATGTCAACGTCTTTCAGCTTGAGAGGTGTTTTATAAAATTATACTAACCCTCGTTTCTTTGTCCATGAGTTCATCTCTAGGTGTGTGTGTGTGTGTGTGTGTCACTCTACTGCGTGTGTGTCTCGTGGCATACGATGCCGTTCCCCGACGTTCTTACTGACTCTGGTTTTCCGTGCTACATCTTGCGCTTGCCTGTATTTGTCCAGCATGTTCTTGTGCTTCCGCCGCAGTTTTTCATTGCACCAGACGCGCTCACAGTATTGTTCTACTTGAGGAAGGTTTGATGGACCAATCAGCTGCAAGACATCCTTAAACCAACCCTTGGATGGCGTTCGGTTAGCTGAGCCCGTATGGGAGGGACATGGAGACCAAGCCTTGTGTTTACTGTCTTGTGACAGTAAGTCAGCCAGAGTGTCCCCTTGTAACACATCCAGCCACACACGTGAGAGCGTCTGAGAAAATCCATGTTCCCGAGAGCGGCACACGTAGACGCCTTCATCGTGTCGTAACACTCGCCTGAATAGCAAACCTTCTTCTGTTTTTACCACTCGCTCATCCAGCTCCACCTAAATGCAGAAAATGTCATTCAAATAAAAATACTTTAATCCAAGTTAAGTATTTTGAGCTTATTTAGTTTTTTTTTAATTAATTTTTGAAATGACATAATTATTAAAATACAACATATTATTGCACTATTGTAAGCTATTAATCTGAAAATGATTAGTGAATATTGAAATATGATTTATTTTTCATGTATTATACAGTTTTAAGGTATTTTATCTGTTTATATACTGTACAGATGCAATAAAATCTTATTGTTCTACGTTCTCCAATATCTATTTGTTTATTTCAACACAATCAACCTTATTAACATAGTCAAGGCAATGCTAATTTATTTGTATAACGCATTGAAGTAGAAAAAAATTCTTGAAAAAAATTACCATTAACAAATGAGCAAAAGTTCTATTTTTTTTTAAATAAACTGATATTTAATAAATATAATAAAACAGTAACTTTTTCAAACCCAAACAAATTTGACAAATTTGCCCTATATATAATAAATGTCTAGGAAAATAGAGCAGTGTTTTTCAAATGTGATGTACAGAGCTCTAGGTGAAGCAGACCATTCTACCTCTATCCATCTTCCAGTGACAGGATAGCTACCGTGATGAATGATACGGTCTGGGAGCTTTGTAGAGTTTTCCCTTATGTCTGGGATTTTGAATGTAAACAATAAACAGAAAGCCTTCGAGTAAAATGTTTTATGCCAAATGTTCGGTTGAAAACTCTTTGTCTGTCTCACCTCCTCCAGATGTTCATCCCGCTGGATGTGCCAGGTGACGGTGGCTTGTGGAGATCGAGGTACACACTCCAGAAAGGTGCTGTTGTTCTCTGTGCCGTACACAACCTGCACTTCAGTTATGTCCACATCTTCCACTGCAGACAAAACACACAAGTTTGAGGACACACACATGCTCGTTTCAACTGTTATAGTAAAGAGGATTGTGTTTATTTTTGTACAAAAGAGCCAAATGAATGCGAGTGTGTATGCGAGTGTATACACAGATAAGTGCTAAAAGGTGTGACAGTCGTTCAATGTGGTTCATGTATAGGCCAAGTTTTACTGTTGTAGGTGTATGTGTGTGTGTGTGTGTGTGTGTGTGTATTTAGTGATGGACCTGTCAGTCTACTGAAAAGTTCAAATCGGTTCATTTAGCAGGTAAAGCTTAAGTTTCCAAATCCAGGTGTGTGTGTGTGTGTGTGTGTGTGTGTGTCGGGTGTGTAAGCACCTTATTGCTTTTTTTTGTTAATTTTTTTTGCTCATTCTCTCTAAAGTGATGAGAGATGGTCTGCGAGTACTTCTTAGTTGAAAGGTTCATGAAGTTCACCAAAATCCAATGTTTTTCTAGCACTGTCAATCTACAGATAACTTCTCTGAATAATGCCACTAACAGCATCATGCTTGTGTATGAGTGCTTGTTAAGACAGTTTTATACATAGTACGTGCTGTTATTTGTTCTCTGAATTTGATTTAAAGTTACTTATGTTATTGTAGTAAAGATTCATGCTTTCTGAATAACCCAGCTTCTTTTATTTGGGTTTTCAGGGTCTCATATTTATGCAGTGCAAAGTTGACGGCATATCTAAAATAGCACCATATGCATAACCTTGATAGAAATAAAAGTGAATAAAAGCATCACACCCTTATTCATGGATGGATAATTTAAGCTCATCTTATTTTATGGGTCAATTAATTTTATTATTTCCTCTTACTGTAAACATCCTCTGGCTTTCTGTTTACTGTGTTCTCTCAGACTGACATGTGCTGCAGCCAATCAGCAACAAGCATGTGATGTTTACTAAGGACCTATCCTTTCTATTTTGTGTTCATGTTTTTAAATTTTAAATTACGATTTTGCCTTAGTTTCTGAATTTACTACCTTGTTTTTGATTTTGTTGTTGCATTTTCTGATTTGCTGTGGGTTTATATTGGTTCAGACCTATGGATAATTTGGATAGCGTGGACAAGCCATGTACCGGCATGTTTTTGGACAGTTGGAGGAAACTGAAAAACCCAGAGGAAACCTACGTGAATACAGGAAGAAGATACACAACTCTGCCCAGACAGTAAACCAAGCTCAGGAACCCTGGACCTGTGAGGTGGCACCGCTACACACTGCGCCACCAATTTTGTTGTTGTATTTTAGGATTGTTCATTTGTTTTGCATTTACAGAGCACCATAACCTATGGTTAAAAATATCTTGATTTTTCTACAATAAAAATAATGAATAGTTAAGTGCTTGGACCCCTAACACTCTACTACATGAATTATTACATTTGCATTAAAATGTTTTTATAAATGTTTATTACTTGAACTAGTTCAAGTCAAAAAAATATATTTAAAAATGTTGAAACATTTTTTGTTGGGGTATTTGGTAAATTGTTGCCATATGGCAACAATGTGCAATGGTGGAAAGCATCATATAGTCAACAATAACACAAACTGTATGAGATTAGAATTCCAATCACCTATTATCGCATGTTGTTGCCATATGGCAACAATTACATTTTAACAGAATGTGCAAAATATATAAATTTGTTTAAATGACAAAACAAAATGAATGTTAACTTACCTCACATAGTGTTTAAATTCTTTCCTTTAACTAGTTTTGCCTAAATATTGAAAACTGTATCAAATTTTGAGAGCCCTCTGATGATGACGTTCACCATGCCATGTGATTGCAGAAACGTTTTGCACGTGATTGCACGTGATTGTTTTCTTACCACTCTGGTTCTGGTCTTTGCATTGCAATGCTGGGTTTGCGTGTCTGATGTCCTGCCGGCGGTAGCGACGCTTAGAACTGGGAAAATAGCGTGTGCAGGTGTGTCCGTCCCAGGCGCAGTAGGGGTCTCGTGCCAGGCAGCACTCGGCACACGCTTTACCGTACATGCTGCAGCGATGCAGAGGAACCTGCGCTACGCCAGCACTCGAGCCCACAAACAGAGATTGCTAAAGGGGTTGGAGGGAGAAAAAAGAAACAAACTTAAGGCTCATATGCAGCATACTATTTTTTACTATCTGTCGACAGTGTAAAAGATTTTGAAGTGAAACAACTTGATAGCTGAGGTGATGAATGTGAGAATGAAATGTGACATGGTATTTTTGGTTCATTTTGCCCTACGTGCAAGAGGACACCATCAAAAGTAAGATGTGCAGAGGTGAGCAAAAGTCATTGCTTGAAGGTTTAATGGTTGTTTATGATGAATTGTGCACAATATGGACAAGGACGTAAACTTACAAGCTCAATTTTGATTAAGGTAATTGCAAACGTTTTGCCAATGAATCATCAAATATTAATTAAAACGTGAAAATGTTGGCATAAACTATTGAGGCAGCACTCAATTCAATTTTATTCTATTTTATTTGTATAGCGCTTTTTACAATGGTCATTGTCTCAAAGCAGCTTTAAAGAAATATATAAACATAGGAAAGTGTGTGGATTAATCCCAATTGAGCAAGCCGATGGCGACGGTGGCAAGGAAAAACTTCCTAAGAGGTTAAGAGGAAGAAATCTTGCGAGGAACCAGACTCAGAAGGGAACCCATCCTCATCTGGGTAACAATGGATACTGTAAAAGCAAAGGAAAGTTCAATAGGTAAATTGGGGAGGAGTTTATAATTATAGGAATGGTTATGATTATGATTATGATGAGGTTGTTAGAAAATACTTTTGCCTCAGTCCCTTAGGTTCGAGGTATGCACCGGTTTTTTGTTTTGTTTTGTTTTAATGTTCTGTGCCACCTAGGTCCTATGGGATCCCAATCCTGATGCACACTTGACATGAATGCTGTCGTTACAGGAAAATGAACTCAATCAGGAGAGTATTGTAGCTAGCTAGCTGATTTGTCAGACACTGACTCAGTCTTCTTTATTTGTATTATTTGATTTACAGGTTAATCAGTGTTGAAAATGATTGTTTTTCAAAATGAATCACACTAGCTAAGGGTGAGTATCTTTCACGTGTCCCTACCAAATTTCAACACACACCCCTATGGTGATTGCTCAAATCTTACCTAACACATTTACTTCAAGTCTGGGTAAAACAGAGCAAAGCAGGTGGTGCTGCTTGGTTTCCATTTGTTTTCCAAAATATTTAATTCATTTTTCACTGCCAACACACACTGTCTGATTGAGGTTAAAAAACACATCTGTTGCTTTCTGTTATGACCTGGACCCGCTTGAATACCATTTTCTGAAAAAAATGCGTGTGCCAGTCCTTTCACTGGAATTTCAGTGAAGTATCTGGAAGGACTGACGGTGTACGAAAGCTCACCCGCTTCACTGAGATCTCCATGGAGGTGATGGGAGTGGGCACCTGATGAAGATACATAACATAGAATGAGACAATGAAAACAATCTTCACACTGATATAAAAAAAAGATGAATGTGACAGGACACAAACTCACTTTGAAGACCTGCAGCTCCTCCAGCGTGATCTCTTCACTGGTGATTGAGTTGCCATTGCGCAGTGCGATGACCTTCAGGACGGTGCCAACGTCTGCATGGGTCAAAGGTCAATGAGATTTAATCATACTGACACGAACAGGACTAGCACGATTAAGTTTAAGTATACACTACGCAAAGAGACACCCCTGGATTTCACCTGTGCCGATGAACATGACGTCGTAAGGGCCGTCCTCGGCCAGCGTGCGGTCCACGGTGATGTGTGTGAGTTTGTAGGATGTGGAAGTGCGTAAGAGCAGGGGCTGATGCTGAGTTGGGTACACAACCCGCCACATGAGAGGATGAGAGCGAGCAAACTGCAGCACAGCATCTGGGAACTCCAGAGTGCTGCCAAACATACGGCCGGGCTGGGCAGTGATTTTACTGGGGCACTGAGAGGGAGAGAGAGCAAGGGAGAGAGAGAGGGAGGGAGGGAGAGAGAGAGAGAGAGAGAGGGAGAGAGAGAGAGAAAGAGAGAGAGAGAGCGAGGGAGAGAGAAAGAGAAAGAGAGAGAGCGAGAGAGAGAGAGCGAGGGAGAGAGAAAGAGAAAGAGAGAGAGCAAGGGAAAGAGAGAGGGAGAGAGAAAGAGAGAGAGAGTAAGGGAGAGAGAAAGAGAAAGAGAGAGAGAGTGAGGGAGAGTGAGAGAGAGCGAGAGCGAGGGGGAGAGAGAGTCAGAGAGAGAATGAGAGAGCGAGGGAGAGAGAAAGAGAGAGAGCGAGGGAGAGAGAGAGAGAGAGCGAGAGCGTGAGGGAGAGAGAATTAGCCATTGAGAAAGAAATTAAGAATAATAATAGGCTGCCATTAGAAAATGAACTTTTGCAACACACTTAACTGAAGTGTTGATTGTGAATACTAACGATCAGAATAGCTTAATAAAATACACCTTTTGGCCACTTTATTAGGAACACCTGCACACCTGCAATTATCCAACACCATGCAATCATCCAGTAATGTGGCAGTGCAATGCATTAAAGCATGCAGATAAAGGTCAGGAGCTAATAGTTCAGGTAATGTTCCCATCAAACATCAGAATGGAGAAAAAACGTGATCTAACTGACTCTTGGCTGTGTCATGGCAGTTGATGCTCGACAGGCTGCTTTTGAGCATTTCAGAAACTGCTGATCACCTGAGATTTTCATGCACAACAGTCTCTAGAGTTTATACAGAGTGGTGCAAAAAAAAAAACCTCTATCGAGCAGCAATTCTGCCTGCGGAAACGCCTTGTTGGTCAGAAAGGTCAGAGGAAAATGGCTAGACGGTAAGGATACAGTAACTCAGATAATCACTCTTTATAACTATGGTGAGCAGAAAAGCATCTCAGAATGCCTTTAGACAGGTGGGCTACAAATTCAGACGACTACATCAAAAATCACTTCTGTCAGCCAAGAACAGGAATCTGAGACTATAACAGGCACAGGTTCACCCAAACTGAACAGTTAAGGATTGGAAAAATGTTGCCAGGTCTTTTAACTGCTTGCATCAGATAACAGATAATGGGTACTTTGAATATTTTGGTTCTCACCACTCCAGGTCTGGGATATGGGACACGTCCTTCATAAGGTCCCCACTGATAATCCGGTCCCTCTTTATGAGCAAAGGGCCCATTGAACACCTCACGAATATCAGCCATGTTATACACACACACAGCATAGCCCTGGAACACATTGCTGCAGGAACACACACACACACACACACACACACACACACACACACACACACACACAACGGAACATGTTATATGGTACTGTGAAGCCATGAAATGAACTATAATATGTAGCATTATTATGAAAAAGAAATATTAATCAGTCAGTTGTAGTCTTGAAATGAAAAACTTTCCAACTTAAAGCATTATCATTAGTTTCTACTAAACTCGTTTATATCTCGAGAGAGATCTATTGTAATTTTATCCTAGAAGTACCTGATGGTGCTGAAAATGGCATAAACTTCTGCATTTTTTTCATCCTTGGTCCTCAGAAGAAACACGTCCTCTGTACACACACACACAAGCGACTCAAAACATATATAAATATAAATATATACACACGTTTTACATATTCATATACAGTATATATGGTGATTCATGCATATTTCAGTGTGTGTGTGTGTGTGTGTGTGTGTGTTTCTCACCCAGCTGGTCAAAGTGTGTGTCAATGCCGTGAGGTCCAGGAACAGAACACACCAATCGAGCTTTAATAAACGTACTCCATTTATTCACTAGTACTCTCTTCCCTCCAACATCATTCTGGAACACACACATAATTCATAGTTATTATTTATTTTGTATTATTTATTTATTACCTTGTTGTGTACAGTAAAATTAGGTAGGTCCTCTTAAACAAGACAAGCAGGATTTTTTTTTTTAGAATTTAAAGCAAAGTTAAATCTTCAGAATTGATTTGAAATTATAATATAATAATAATATATTAATATATAATAATAATAATAATAATAATAATGCAAAAATAAATGAATAAATCAGGTTGAAATCTGCAAACTTATATGTACTCTAACAGAAATGGTGAAATGTTATGCTTATACGACCCCGAAGGGTCTATTACCTTTTGTATCATCAATGCACATAGACAATAAATGTAGTGGATACACAGTTATATTTTCCAGATTCAACAGTACAACTGCGAAACGGAAGACTGTGTAACAGACTGAACAGAAACGTCTTTATTATATTGCTTGGTGCTTTGTCTGTAAAACTCCAGGTAAAAGTTATAGTTAAGGACCTTGGTGTAACCCTGGTGACGGTTTATCGTTTGATTTTGGTGTAAGTAACATCTCTAGAACTCCTATGATCATCAGAAAATAAGAAATATGCTAGCTGAGAAAACAAGAATGCTAACATGGTCACAAACATGATCAAATATAGTGTATTTATTATTAAGTTGTTATAGTTATTGGCATGTTTGATCAGTCACTTGACGTGAATGGGATTTTAATCCAAATCTCCACATCTCAACAGTGTAAAAACAAGTAGCCTATAAATAATGTCGACTTTAATCCTTTATTTTAATGATCATTCGAATCAAAATGCATTATGCAAATGGGAAGTTTAGAAATGAACAAAGGTCTATGGCCAAAATATTACTCTAAACATTTTATGTAAATAATCTGTGTAATGTTTGAATAGTTGGATTATGCTTGTGAAATAATTCTGTACTGAGAGGGTCTGAGGAATTTTGGCTGCAAACAGTTTGAGAAACCCTGCTTTAACGGAACTTCGCTATAATGCACAAGGAGCAATGTTTCAACGCTGTGACTGACTGAAGCCAACTGTGTGTGTGTGTGTGTGTGTGTGTGTGTGTGTAAACTGCTTTCTAAGTGTTCCTGCGGGAACAGGCTCTTAATATCCCATAATAACTCTGACCATAACACATACAAAGTTCTAATACTGTAACGGATTTGCTGCTATGAAGCGGAACATCTGGGTGAATAGACTCGCACACATTTACACTCGCACACACTTACACTCGCACAGACACTCAAAAGTGTGTGCTTTAAAACACTTGAGGGATGAGGAACAGAGTGTGTATATAGAACATGTGCTGCCTTTCCAACACTTGCGTGTGTCTGTTATTGATAATAACCACACCTGGGTTTAACTGGCCCTAAAGGAGGATATTTGTGTGAGCATGTGTGCATGTGTGTGTCTGTGTGTGTATCGGTGCAAGTGTGCGTTTGAATACTAGGGACAGTAAATTGTAGTCGAGGCTGAGGTGCGAGTGAGGTGACCCTTAACCTTTTTCAGTTTGACCTCTAGGTCATAGTCCTCGGAGAGATATTCACCTTACTGCAGAAAATCCATGAGCATATTTGCTTGATGTTTGTGTGTGTGTGTGTGTATGTGTGTGTGTGTAAATGTGTGTGCGCACATGCATGGCTGTGTGTAGTGTGTGTTAGATTTAGAGGTATGCCAAATATTCTGCAGCTGTGTGTATAGGGAGGGAAAAAACATACCAATTGTTCTGGCATGTTTGTTTCTCTTTGAGTGTGTGTGTGTGTGTGTGTGTGTGTGTGTGTGGTAAAGCCAGCCTCACCGCACACACTCGTCCAATGCGTGTGTGTATTGCTGCCTCTCCCTCTCTCTCCTTAGCCTCGCTCGCTCTTTCAGTGAAAAAGAAGTAGACTTTATCGTCATCTTTATCTGCGCTGTCTGGAATGAGGTGTGCAGCCACGAACCTGGGTTCTGATCACACACACACACACCCCCACACACACACACACACACAAAGAAAGAAAGCTGACAAATTCATAGACAGTCTGATAAATAGTCTTGTGTAGCTAAGAAAGCCGTTCGTTAACTCTTAATAAATCATTCTCTTATCTAGCCATAGCATCTGAACGTACGTAAGAAGATCAGAATGAAAATCAGAAGGTGATGTCATGCAGCTGGGGTCTGTGCGTGTTACCGTGTAATACTTTCTGGTCCGTTTCGGTCCTCGTGGGAGATCGATGCCCCAAACTCCTCAGAATGACAGAGTCACGTCCCAGGAAATCAGCCGTCAGACCTGTGTACAGCTCCCCACCTGCGAATGAAATAAAAATGAGTGGATGGGTTTCAGAACTGCCGCTGGAATCAAATCCATTCTGACACATTTGGAGCTGTTTGTTGAGCGCTCACTCACTGGGGACCCCCAATGATCAGATGCACTGCTGCAATCTCTGCCACAACACACACACACACACACACATTCGCTCATATGGCAAGTGAATACTTCTGTTTTCAGCACATCATAAACTAAACAACAACTGACAATCTCAGATATACACCCTTAACAGAATGAGCTAACACACACACACACACACACACACACACACACACACACACTATCACTATACACCATCAATTCCACTATTTGGCAAATATACAGTACAGTCATGCATGATGTATTTGATGACATTCTGTTGGAGTGAATATTTGTGTGCTTTCTTCACTCCACCACATGCAAAGTACAAAACATCAGTGAGTACCCCAAGTAAAAAGCACACACATATGATATAACGCTAAGTTATAACATAATCTGCCAAACCTTCTGAAACTAAACTAACCTCAATTCAGTCTTTCCTCACTAAAAGTGATCAAAATGGTTTAAAATGATGTCTGGAGGATGTGGACTGCTGTGGAATCTAATATAGAGCTGTATTGAAAGTGGCTGCGGGGACCCCAGGGGTCCATAAAGCGTAGCGAAGAGGTCTGCAGTTCTGTTTCGCTTTTTCTTATTTGTTGGAAATCACAACCTAGCGTTGTCATTTTATCCCTAATTCCTTCCCATCAGCCAGCTCTCCCCAATCATAAGTCAGCTACCAACCGAGGAGGGTGAAGGCTAACACGTGCTTCCTCCAGGACACGTCAAGACGGCCAACAGCATCTTTTCTAGCTGTTGCTCATGCTGCGCTACAGGGTGGGGTAACACTCGGAGGAACGAGTGAATAGCTCTCTTCTACATTCTTGAGCTTACCGATGCTCAAAATTGGCTAGTGTCATTGTGATTGACAGGGGAGAGAGAGAGAGTATAATATCCCTCTCACCCAGAGAGTATGGATCTCTTTTACTCCTGGCCACAGAAGGCTGTTGCATCATCAGGATTCGAATTCATGAGCTCCGGACGATAGGGTGAACTTTTCTGATTTGTATTTATTATTGAGTTCTTAGCTACGTCCACATACACAGAGATTTTATCACTGCAAGTCACCAGTCGCTGTACTATGAAGTCACCAGTAGACATTCTTACTACTGGTTGCCATAGTAACATATATCAATGGGTGGCACAACTAGCATTCCAATTTTGAGAACAAACCAGTTAAAAGCTGCTAAAATGAAACATTTTGTAGGGAGAGCATTTGGATGCAGCATATCCTAAGAGATGAAGGAGAAGCAGTGTGTGTCAGTCTTTGCCCTTACAGCCATCTATCTGTGTCGAATGCGTAAGGGTTCACAATTCGGACTCACAGGCAGCATGGTGGATCTCGGATCACTGACTTCACTCCCATTGGTAGTCCCTGCACCAAGTCACTCCAAATATGAATAACATTAAACTTTGATCAACTTTGTTGTGTTGCTGGACACGCCCACATCTAGTCGCCAATGGTCACTGGAAGTCGACAACTCTGATTGAAAATGGTTTCCGATCGCTTTGGCACTGTGAGTATGTGTGAACGTACCTTTATCGTTATTATCCTGTGTACTAGATTTATAAATTGTGGTAGCAATTTGATGAAGGATTTAAATGATTTAAATGAATGGGTTTCAGAGATACCATGTGATTATCTAAACTGTGTTAAATAACAATATTGTTCAGGGTGTCATGCCATGGCAAACTCACGACTCCATTTCCCAGAATGCACCGCAAATCCAAGGACACAACAGGTTTGCCCCTGAGTTCTAGTACATGTACATACCCATGCATATATACCTTCTGTACTTCACTATCTTCACACACACACACACACACACACACACACAATCACACACACACAGAGACCATCTCTAAGTGGAACCTACCCGTGAAGGTGCTGGCGAACGGGTGTTTGGGGTCGTGAGGGCATCGTCCTCTACCGTTTTCCACACTGGAAGGCTCCAGTGAGAACGCATGCTGTCAGCCATGACAAAATAAAATACACCTACTTTTTTAATCAGGAACAGGCAATAAAACTTCAACTTCACAGTTCACAGACTTAAAATCCCTAAAGTTTATTAAAGCGCACCTATTATGGTTTTGAAACATGCCTAATTTTGTTTTAAAGGTCTCATACAATAGATTTACAAGCATCCAAGGTCACTTTAATGTGCTCATAATTTAAAATGCAGCATCAACTTTTTTCCCCAGTGTCACAATCGACTCATTCAATGATCCGTTCTAAAGGATTCATTCTAAACTCCTCCTTTCAGAGAGCATATTCTGCTCTGATTGGTCAGATGACCCAGTCTGTTGTGATTGGTCTACTGCTGTCAGCGTGTATCAAAAAGGAAACGTCCACTACCATAACGAGTTTCAGCTACGTCTGTTTGTGAGCAGCCGATGAAGATCAAAGGTGTGGCTTTTTGTTACAAACCTACGTAGTTTGGTACAGGAAGTAATGTCTGGAATCACTAACGACTCGATTCAGCTGTTCAGAATCACTTCCTTCTTTTGGGAAACTCCGTTTGTCGTGCACTTTGATTTGTGAAACATTTTACTTTTTACATTCACAATCAGCTCTACAACACACTACATGAAAGGTAATATTTGAAAAAACATAACAGGTGCACTTTAAATGACTGACACAGTGGTAGAGTTTGGAAAAAGAATCGATTCTTAGATGCATTGTGATTATCTTTTGAAATATTCTGCACTGATGCACAAAACGTAATAATAGGAATCGTCCATAGGTTATTGCCTTTTTATTGCTGAATAAAATACTGAGCATAGTGTTTTGCCCATGATGGATGAAAATTTTATTAAGTTTCATAAGAAATCCAATTAGAAATAATAATAAAAGAAAAACAACAACTAAGATGTATTAAGACGCATGAAAAATTAAGAACTGCTTTTCAAAATCAAAGTGTGATCAGCCTAGAGTTATACACGTTTAATACATAGTGTGTACGTTACGTGCACGTTAAGTGTGTGTATGCGGGTGTGTATACAGTATCTTTGTGTGTTTGTCTGTGAGGGTGTGCAGTTAGTGTGTGGGTGTGTGTGTGTACAGTTTATGTCTGTCTATGTAGCAAATGTGTCTGTGTGTGTGTGTAGTAAGTGTATGTGTACATTAAGTGTGTGTATGTGTGTATTGTATCTGTGTGTGTGTGTGCAGTAAGTGCGTGTGTTTATATACAGCCAGAGTGTTTGTGTGTCTATGTGTGTGTGTCTGTGTGTACAGTTTGTGACTGTGTGTGTATATAGCAAAAGTGTCTGTGTGCATGTACACTTCATATCTGTGCGTGCGTGTGTGTGTGTGTGTGTGTGTATATGAACAGTCAGTGTGTATGTCTGTGTGTGTACTGTAGACAGAGACAGACCTGCTCTTTTACACCCTTTGTTGAAATTGCCATATGTTCACTCCACACACACACACACACACACACACACACACACACACACACACACACACATTGATCTAATCTATATTCCCATATTAAGACACCAGAGGAAATAAAACTGAAATCCCTTCTTTGAATCTCAGTGGAATTTTCAACATCTCTTTTTTATCTCTCCTGCTGAAACAATTTCCCGCATCTTCCTCTTGTCTTTTTCCACTAATTTGCCTCTCTGTCTCTTCCTGGGAGCTTTTCTCATATTCTTACATCCAACCTTTATTTCCTCATTTTCTTTCCGTTGCTCCATGTTCTTTTCTTAATCTATTCTCACTTTACTCAGACATTTTCCTGACGTTTTCATTTGGCAGTGTGTTCCTCTTTCCTCAGGACCTCATATTCACCTTACTTTCATCTTCCTTTCACTCTCACTCTGTCTGCCTCAATCTCCTGCCTTCTACATCACACACACACACACACACGCACACACACACTCATTAATCTCTCTCACAAACACACACAAACACACACACACACACACACAGTCTGGGCTGCTTATTTGTTCTGTCCGATGCAGTGTGTTTTAAATCTTTCTGCCTCTCGCTCTGCTGTTGCTTATATCATCCAGCTGTTCCACACACAAAACATCTGCAGTTAAACCAATAAAAAAAGCAATAAAGTGTGTGTGGATGTGGTGTGCAGCCCTGATGTGACAATAAACCTGAAATGGACTGGTAGGCAATCCATATGTGTGTGTCTGTGTGTGTGTGTGTGTGTGTGTGTGTGTGAGTGTGTGTGTCTGTGTGTTTATATTAAATGTCACATTCAGGACAGCAAGTTTTTATGATAAATCAATGTGTTTGCTTTTCTCTGCTCTCACAATCAGGTCATGACCTTGAAGGTCAGCCTGTGGGTGGGATGACCTTTGTCCCAAAACAGTTTCATCTTTGATCTGTTAAAAGAGCTTTGGTCACTCAGACTGTGTATTCGGACATTTTTTTTTTTGTCTTTTGCAATGGTAGACTGTAGCCTAATTTGTCCTAGTTTTTGGTTCCGCTTGTGCAACACGCTTCTACAACGCAACACGAATAAAACCCAGACATTGTTTCAAAATGTATAACACACACAACTGGACAAGACTTCATGACAGGAGATGTGTGTGTTTATTCATTATATCTGTCTCTGCATACCTCGCCACGATGTCCCACGTAAACGAGAGCACACACGGGTCGGAAAGCTCCAGTTCCACATGCCAGGAGGTGAGTCCGGTTAAAGGGGTGTAGAAGACGCACGAAATTAGCACACTCCGTCTGTAACAATGCACACACACACACACACACACACACACACACACACACGTTACGAGCTGTTCATACTGTAAGGCAACAAAAAAGAAGCATGCCTCATCTCTTTCCTAAAACATATGACTTAATGTCTTCCTTCACTCACATTTTTCACTGATACATTAGAGCAGGGGTGTCCAATCATACCCGGAAAAGGCCGGTGTGGGTGAAAATTTTCCTTCCAACCAAGCAGGAGCCACACCTGAGTCTATTGAAAGCCAAGATCGACTGATTAAACAGGTGGAATCAGGTGTGGCTCCTGCTTGGTGGGAATGAAAACCTGCACCCACACCGGCCCTTTCCGGATAAGATTGGACACCCCTGCATTAGAGTATCAAAATAAAATCAATCAAATCAAACAAAATTAAACCACATTCTTGTAATACATCAGAATGAGGGGAGGGTGGTAAACACAGTGAACAGTAAAAAAAAAAAAAAACATAACTACATTTTCGATATAATATTTTTACAAATCGCTTGTTGGTAACAGTTACCAATAACAGTGCATGAACAATCATGCACTACTACCTGAATTAATTCTTACTTCCATATGAAAGTATGGAAGTACTTTCATTTAGTACATGCCTTAACTCATCATTAGTTCATATTTAAGCAACCTGAGTGTAAGTAAAGGAACTATGGTATCATATTTTGCAATTATATCACCTTACACCTGCAAATGTCCATCCACACATCACACAGACCACAGGGCACTGTTACAGCAGAGGGTGTGTTCTTAACATTGAACCAGTAATCCTTCAGGTTTCTTTGTGAGCCCGGGGACAAGGGTTTAAACAATGAAATGTTATCAAATTAAGGAGACTAGAATTAAATGCTAACAGCAAAAGCAGAGACAGCAATAAAGGGAATTCATTGAAAGCTCTAAGGAAAATAGGGCGAGGTTTGTTCCTGTTCTTTACGGTGTAAAGTGCCCTGCTGTCGGTTCACAAGGCCATCGCTGGCCAGTCAGAAACAAAGCTAAGGTTTCAGTTTAACAAAAGGCCAAGGTCAAAGTCATTAGATTACAGCATATTCCCTGAACTCTCCACCCAATTAGTTCAGGAAACTGTCACAATGCCCTTACATGCCCTACACACACACACACACACACACACACACACACACACACACACACACTACTTTATATACAGCAAGGTCCAAAAATCTGAGACTACATTGAAAATCTCTGATTTTTTTGGAGTCCTTTTAATTAGCAAAGTTTTAGGATTTAGGACATTTTTAAAGAAACAAACAAAAAGAAATGTCGAATATCTTAAATGTTTAATATTGAAGGTTCTGTAATATTTCCAGGTCACTATTTAAATTTAAAATTAAGTTGGTGATATTGACCATGTTAGCTAAAAGATCAGATTTTCCATGTGTTCAGATGACACACTGATGGATTTTATCTTAAATGGATCAAAAGGTTTTACACAAACCTTTGGAGTCCATTCCACGCGAGCTCGAGTGCACGCAGTTATTACGTAAAGTAAAAGGTGGATGTGTTAAATACGAAGAAATTGAGGTAAATACAGTATTTCTAAGATTCACTCACGTTACTACTGATAATATAATTTAATATGAAAAAATTAGTAAAGAAGCATTTTCACTAATGTTCTCATTCATATATATATATATATATATATATATATATATATATATAAACAAATGGTCAAGAGACTTTTATTTTCTTTAGAAATAAATCATTTCCTTATCTAGGCATATCGTCAGGTTCATATTAAGTTCAGAATGAAAATCATGACGTGATATTCTACTATCATTGTGAGGACATTCCATTGATATAATGATTAATGTGAGTAATTAATGCTATGCAAACCTTAAGCTCAGTATCTAAAATGAAAAGTGATTTAAAGAAAAACAACTTTTTTTTTTGTAAAAAGAAAAATAAAGGAGCAGATTTACTCATGTGGACCAGCCAAATGTCCCAACAATGCATAGGGTATTAAGGGTACATTAAATAGTATAAGCCTTTAATGAGAAACCAGCCTTAAATAACCCACTCATTTAGAATCCCATTAGGATTTAAGTAAATAAGTCATTAAATATGCAAAGCAATGCTAAAACGATTTAGGTCAAGGAACACTTGGTTAATGTTTATGCTTTTGTTTTTTCTGTCTCACTAATAGCGATTTAATGGTAATAAATAATAAACTTCAGGTGTTAAAGGTGACTGGCAGAGTGTGCAAAAAATTTGAAATATTACAGACATATTGTGTATGACATCGACCTTAAGACAGTGTAGCCGTGGAACACTAGATTGATGATTTCTATTGAAAGAAAGAAGGATAAATGAGAGTAAAATCTAGGAGCAGTGGTGTCTTTGGGGCATATCGAAAGCCAGAGCAGTTCATTATACTTAATGAGGCTTGTGCGTTCCAGTGAGTTCATGGAAACGTGAATAAGTTAAGTCAGCATGTCAAATAGTTTTGTGCACAGCTCCACTTCTCAGTGGTGCGAAAGCAAACTTCACATATCTGCATTTACTGTACACATCACAGCATAAGGTGCTACCTACCTTATTAAATCAAAGGGGTCCAAGCACCAAAGGTAGGGTTTACATATTTGCCAAGTAATAAACTTTTTCAAATGTTGTTAAAATCGAAAAATCTCGACTTCAATACTTTTTGGCTACAATTTAAGTAGTGATCTGTTTGGATATGCATCCATTTGGAGCAGCAATCATCTGGGTCAGGCTCAAATGTACAATAAAGGATAAAAGTTTATAGGCAGTGGGCAAGGAAACTGTTCAAATAAGGAAATTTAATTAGGAAAGCTAGACATAAACATCTTTCACTCACCTCTGGGTCCTTTCCTTTTAAGATACAGTCGTCTCTGTTCCCAGGCAATGGCCAGTGGATCTGGAAAAAGAGAGGGTAAGATGAGATTTATGGATGAATAAATGAGTGGATAGATAGATGGATGGATCTCATTTAGTAATCTTATTACAAATCCCCTAAACTTTATGCAGAATATTTTTCCTACACTGAAATAAAGTCATATTAGGATTCTAAAATGACTAAACTATATAAATAATATAAGACAAATTTATTTAATCTAGGCTTTACTCATTGGGTGGCCACATTACAAAAACAACAACTGAATGCTAATATCTTTGGAAACATAAATAAATAAATAAAAACACATTTGACATGTATGATGTTGCGACTGTGATGCCATATGCTACTGAAACACGCTTTACTTTTTCAGACGATCACCATATGGCCAAAAGAATGTGGATGCCTGAACATGATCCTCCATATGTGTGCCTTCCCCAAATATTTGCCCAAAGTTGGAGGCACATGATAGTCTAAACTGTCTTTGTTTTATTTACAATTTCCCTTCACTGGAACTAAGGGACTAAGACCTGTTCCAGCATGACAATGCACCTATGCACAAAGCAAGCTACATGAAGACATGGTTTGACAACATTGGAGTGGAAGAACTCGAGAGCAGAGAATTTTTGCGAATTTTTTAAACAAAAGAGCAAAAGGTTAAATAATAAAGACATTTTTTCACAGCCTTCTTTGCTCATATTTACCAAGGGTGCCAATATTAGTGGAGGACACTGTAGTTGACTATGTAGCTAGAAACATGCACTGTAGTTAGCTAATGAACCTCGCAAGCTCCAACAGCATTTGGGTTAGTTAGTTAACAAGCTTAGATTTCTTTATATACTGTTATTAGAGGTGTTCAACTTCATTGTTCAAACTTCCATTCCTTATATATAGAACATTGCTGGATTAGATGTTTCAATTGTGTAGACATGTAAAAAAAAAAAAAAAAAAAAAAAAAAAAAAAGGAATTAATCTACTAGTTTTTCACCATATGACTTATTTATTCCTACATGGGTAATTTTCTTGATCATAAATTTAACATTTTTCTAAAATAAATTATTACTACAATAGCAGTACATTTAGTCAAGTCAAGTCTTTCAGCATAAATATTTCAGTATAAATAAATTCAGTATAAATGTATTGCAAGTATATACATAACCATTATATGTAATTCATTTATTATTCAGTTTATTGAGACAACAACAAAAATGATGGACCAAATAGTTCTTTAGGCAATCAAAAATGTTTTGTCTATGGCATTACTCTAAGAACGACTTCTAGCGTATTTATTTCCAAGGGATTACATCAACAAATCTTTTAAAGCCGTATACTATAAACCCCACATTTCTGACTGGTGGATTAAGTGGCTTTCATTTATATTTCCGAACACAGTCAGGTCAGTAACATGTGGAACTGGATCTCTGTTACTAGATCATCATGTATTTGTTCCAATATTAACGTTTCCATGAGCCAGCTTGAGTTGTAGGCCAAGTTGTGCTAGTTCTGCAGCTGTGAGCATGATCACAGCCTGGAAAGATCAGACTCTTTATAATTCAGTCAAACCACTGATATGTCATGTTCTTTTACTGAATTTCATCACATCAATCCAAAACCGAACACAAATCAGCAACACTGACATGAGTTACTGAAGCCACTAACAGTCAGCATCATTAGCATTTAATGCCTTGGCAGGACAAGCTGTAACTTGAGCATGATTCAGACGGTTGTTGAAAATGTTTACCATTTTAGCATGTGCTTAGCATTTGATACTTGATTTTTTCTTTTATAAATCAACACAAGCCTTTTGATAAGGTCATCTTACGTTTCCTGGAAATCATCCAATCAGGGTATCATACACGCGTACGTGCTAATATGAACGTTGATGCACATGTAAACTAGGAAGGTGATGGTTTTTCGCAGAGGTGTTGAACATCTAAGGAGCATCACCATTCATGTGGTTTAGTCATCAGTGAGTCAGTCCTGTTTATACCCTCTTATATGCAGCTACATTGTCTGAGTCCGGATGCTGCAATCAACTATGTTACCCAGCATCCTTCCTCATCCTAGAGACATTTCCCGTCTTCTTGATCAAGCCTTATAAGAGTGCATATAAAGAGTCTAAATAAAGACCTGTGTACTAGAGTTAGTCTGTCATCATAACCAGGCCAGCTGTAGGCTGTTTCTGAATTTGTGTCTCTTGAAGAAAAAAATTGCATTGTTCCAAATGTCTGAGGAAGTGACGTGGGATTTGCACAATAAAGCACTATGAATCAGCGCTTTAGTTCCTGTAAAGCTGGTCAGCTGTTGTTCAACAAAGAAAAACCTTTGTGGAATGAGGTTCCAGTGACATCCAGTCGAATCCCGTCTCCGCCCTGTGTGCGTGGAGTTTGTATGTTCTCCCTGGGTGCTCCAGATTCCTCCCCCAGTCTAAAGACAAGTCAGCTGAGGCACAGAATTCCTATACTGTAGATAGAACTGTTATTATATAGCTTGGTGGTTTAAAGTCAATGGAAATTAAAAGGTGAATTGGGTTGTTATGTGGTGAAATGTGGCTGCGTCTGGGGCAAAGGTCAAATGTCATGACCTGGGGAGTGGCAGTAGCTCTTGCGTGTCTCTCAGCACAATGATATTCTTTGCTCTTCCTATATGGATCATCTGACCAGCCCACACACACACACACACACACACACACACACACACACACACGTGCACACACACTGCATTGCACAAAAATCAGTAATCAGTATTTCTTTATTATTTCAAGAGTCACTGTTTTCTACTTTTTTAACAATTATACTTCATTTTTGTCAATAAATTAATTATTACACAACCTGAAGGGTAGTCAGTATCTGCATCCCAGAAATGGATACAGGTCTAATGAAGGAAGTGATAGTCAGACTAATTACACATAGTCATTAAAAAAAGGAAAAAAACACCTTCCTATAGAGTCTATATCACAGCCTTTACAACCAATCTGCACATCAGACACCACGGTTAATGTCCTCTCGTAACCAGACCTCATAAACCCCAGTGAAATATAAAACCTGATGTATTAATTAGAGGTGGGAATGTTATTGTTTATAATTCTAAAAGCTCTAAATGAGTTTTTACAGATGTATGGGCGTTTTAAATGTTATACACGCTTGTAAGGTTCGTTTGTGTGAGTTACGATATGTTTGTTGTGTTAGTCAGTCTTTTAATTAAGCCTCCTGAGAAAGCTGACATGGTACCCAAGAAAACAAATACTATGGTTAATGGTGTGTGTGTGTGTGTGTGTGTCTCAGAGAGAGAGAGAGAGAGAGAGAGAGAGAAGATGTGAGACAGATTTATGCTCCAGGGATTACATTATCACCTGTGTTATGGTGTGTGTGTGTGTGTGTGTATGTGTATTCATGCTACACACGTATACTGATCAGTACGTACTGTATCAAATGCAGAGCCTGATGTGCAGTGTAGTTCTACCATGCCAGTACCACATAAACACCATCAATGTGGTGATACTTTATTCTCCTGTGTTGTTATTTGTATATATTGCAAAAGTTTTGGTATAATATTATAAAATCTCCTAATTTACATAGATAATGGGTTTTTATAAGGTTCTATCTGCCATGCATACATCATCCAGGATGAACATAGGATGGATGCAACATACACATCAATATCCATATTCCATTTCCACTCTCACACAGACACAGACCTCAGTATGGTGAGGTGAAAAATAGCTTTTAGCTGTAAATGTTCTATATATGCACCATGAGAGTAATAAAAAGTAATTGTGTTTACAATATATAAATGTTCTGAAACATTAGAAAGTCTTCAGCACAGGACAAAGTCAATATTACAGTACTTTTAAATATCGTGCAGGCAGAGGCTGAGCTGTAAATGTAAACATTGTTAGTACGTTTTGCTAGCAGGAATGTCAAAACTTTGATGTCTCATATTTGCTAAGGTCATAGTATATTTCTAGATATCAGAGATTATATGTGTGCACGCGATACCTCTTTAGCATCAGTGAGTGTGTGGTCCAGTCTAAGAGAGTAGAGAGCATCCTTCCCTCCCAGAAAGAGCCTGTCGTGATACTCGTCCAAAAACATGGCCGACAGCTGCAGGTCCCCATGCAGGCCAGTGAAGATGGAGGTACGATTAGTGGCCACCAGGTCTGATCAAGAAAAGCAGAAAAGCACATCTTTGAGAACAGTCAATGTAAAAACAAATACAACCTTATTCTTGCAGAAAATGATGCTTCGATGTTCCATGCATGGTTTCACTGGGACATGCATCGTGAGGACTGCACTGGAAGTTTGATTCACTCCCTTCCCTTGAGCATCAAATTGAATTCCACATTAAATCTGTGAGCCCTAACTAAACAGGCAAAAAAGAAAAACCTAGATTTTCTTCTTATTTTCCCCAATTTGTACCATCAATAAAACTCATCCTGATATTACCTATTATTCAGTTAATACATTAGTTTCACCAGTTCAAGTAGTTTTCCACAAAAAAAAAACACAAAAAACTCTGCAAGTTGCATCACAAATTTTTTAATTAGCTGCAGCAAAATCACACATTATTGGCCGCAACAATCACAAAACTACTCCAGGAAATCCTGTACAGACTGATAAGAATTGCATGAATCTTTTATTTTATTACAATTTATATAATGCTTCGTTACCTATGTTTGCATCCACGTATTTATATGAGAATTTTGGAATATCTCATTAAAAAAAAAAAAAAAACACCACTGGATGGAAACACCACATGCAAATAAAATTTCCAAAATACACATAAAAACGTAAGTGCTCAATTGAGGCGGATATATTTTTTATTCGGTAAGAAGACATGCACAAAATCTACGATGCAAACACATTTACCGAATAAATTCCTCAATGCGCAACAAAAAACATCTGACTTTGCCTTAACAAATGATGTGATTGGATAATTGGCTCAGAAAAGTAAAAATGACGGAGAACGAGATGTGCCGGTTCCACTGGAAGTGAAGATTTTGTTCTCTTTGACACATGGGATGGAAACGGTGCTTTATTCGCAAATGTTTTAATGCAATTTTTCGAATAAGTTAGACTCGCAACTTGGATGGAAACATAGCTAGTGCATTGTTACTTGCAAAGGAGTGATTAGTTTGTTGATTTGTTGGACACTCAAATGTACATAATGTTGGACAAATATGAGGACAGAAGGAAATTAATTATAATCTCTTGTACGATTACAATAATTTAATTTGTCCTAGCAGTTGTAGCTCACTAGTTAACTGCAAAACTGCCACTGCTGGGCCTTTCAGCTCTTCGGCTCCTAACCCTCGACTGCTCAGCTGTATAAATGAGATAAATGTAAGTCGCTCTGGAAAAAGAGCATCTGCCAAATGCCATACATGTAAATGTTCTATTTCTCTGAATGTAGATCTCTCACCTCTTCCTTATTCCACAGGTTGACATCCCTGGTCCTGGAGTACCCCATGTCCTTCACTGTAGTGTTTCCCATGCTCTAACACACTTAAGTCCACTAATGAACAACCATTCAGGAGTTGAACTAGAACCTTATTCCATTGCTTTCTTCACAGTCTCTTTTTTATCACACTTATCACCCAGTAACCCTTCTCTTTTCTGCTCTTTCATGTTTTCCCTCTGCCTTTTTCCACAGTGGCTCAGAATCCCAGGAGAAATAACACACAATCACTAACCTTTAACTTCTACCGAACACCATACAGTGATGTTGCCCACTCTCTCTCTCTCTTTCTCAAAGAAAGAGAAGAAATGGATTTTTCATCCATGTAATTCCTTATTAGACTTTAATGAGCAAAGATAAAGGAGAAACAATAAAGGAAGAACAAAAGGAGAAAAGCATGGCCCACAGATCAAAACCTGGGTTTAATTTTTGCTTTTAACAAAAGCAAGCTGCACAGCCAAGAGCGTATAAATCACACAGACGCAAAGTCATACACAAATACATATACATACATATACAGGTACAACCAGATGACTTCACTAGAGTAGATAATAATCATATTGTCCTACAGAAAACCAATAAGCTTGCACAAAAATCACCCCCGCCCTCAAATACACACACACACACACACAAACACACAAACATATCTTTCTGCCAGAATTTGAAGTTACATTCAAACAACTACGAACAAAGGCCTGGCACAGCTAATCAAACTGTAACCATAAATCAGAAATATCATGCAGTGCTCTGGTTGAGAATAAAAACTTACCACATCTGGGTGGCGCCATGATATGTAATATGTGTGTGTGTGTGTGTGTGTGTGTGTGTATGTGTGTGGGTGTTTTGTAAGACATACAGAACCTTTGTGTCTTTGTGAGCACAACCTGCAGTGTGTGAACCCCAGCATAGTCCTGTTTTTTATTTTGACTCAAGTCGTGTAAGCAGACATGTTAGGCTTGGCTGCATATAGTGTGTGTGTGTGTGTGTGTGTGTGTGTGTGTGTGTTGAAATCGTACTCCATGGATAATATTGACCCATAAGGAGCAAACTGGCCATAGTGGAATCATCACAGCGAGGGCACGATATGAACAAAATAATCATATTGTAATTGTCTTGTGTTGCAATTATGATGTGCCTTGCCAAAGGATATATGTGTGGTGGCCTGAGAAAACATTTCACACGATGAAACTATTTATATTTTCTGTTATATGCATTGGGGGAAATAAGTATTGGACACGTCAACATTTTTTTTTCAGTAAATATATTTCCATTGAGGCTATTCACATGAAATTTTCACCAGACATCAGTATTAACTCAAGAAATCCGGAAATATAAAGAATTTACAACATTAGTAAAGTTCACAAATAAAGTTTTGTGTAATTAAATGGAATGACACAGGAAAAAAGTATTGAATACGCTAAGAAAAAGCAGTTCTCCAAGACAAGGTAAGGCAAGGAACCAGCTGAAATCCATAAGTAGCTAGAAATTAATTATACCTTGCATCTGTGCAAATTAATATCAGCTGGGTTACTAAATTAATGGTCTATAAAAAGGCTTTTCGTTACCATGGTGTCACACAAGAAACATCTCATGATGGGTAAAAGCAAAGAGCTCTCCCAAGACCTTCACAACCTTATTGTTGCAAAACATATTGATGGAATCGGATATAGACATATTTCAAAACCTCTGAATCCTCCAGTAAGCACCATTGGGGCCATTATCCACAAGTGGAAGCGACATCACTCCATCATCAACCGGCCACGCAGAGGAGCTTCTCGCAAGATTTCTGACCAGGGAGTCAGAAGAATAGTCAGAAGAGTAGCTCAAGAGCCAAGGACCACTCGGAAGAGCTCCAGAAACACTTGGAGGCAGCAGGTGCCATCGTCACAGAGAACACAATAGGCAATGCACTCCACTGCTCACACTCACCCCGCAAGACTACATTACTAAAGAAAAGGCATGTCGAACCTCATTTAAAGTTTGGTACAACTCATTTGGACAAGCCTATGAAATACTGGGAGAGTGTAGTCTGGTCAGACGAGAGCAAAATTGAACTTTTTGGCTGTTATACTACACACCATGTTTGGAGAAGAAATTGCACTGCACTTAACCCTAAAAACACTATACCAACAGTGAAGTTTGGAGGTGGAAGCATCATGGTGTGGGCCTGTTTTTCATCGCATGGTACTGGCAGACTTCATATAATTGGTGGAACGATGAATGGAGCCCTTTACCAGGAGATTCTTGAGAAGAATCTGCTGCCATCCACCAGGATGTTGAAGATGAGACGTGGGTGGACCTTCCAGCAGGACAACGATCAAAATCATATAGCAAAGGAAACTCTCAATTGGTTTCAGAGAAAAAAAATCAAGGTGTTAAGATGGCCGTCAATCACCTGACTTGAATCCAATTGAATAAGATTTAAAGACAATATGTTTAGAAGAATGAGCTAAAATCTCCTGTGCACAAAGCAAAGTTCATAACAATATGATTTGCCCAGGTTGGTGTAGAAGAACTCGAGAGGCCTGCACAGAGTCCTGATCTCAACCCCACTGAACACCTTTGGGTTGAACTGGAACACAGACTGCACACCAAGCCTTCTCACCCAACATCACTGCCTGATCTCACTAATGCTCTTGTGGCTGAATGATCACAAACCCCACACAGCCACATTCCTAAATCTAAAGGAAAGCCTTCCCAGAAGAGTGGAGGTTATTATAACTGCAAATGGTGACAAAATCTGGAATGGGATGTTCAGCAAACAGATATGGATGTGTTTGGTCAGGTGTCCACATACTTTTGACCATACAGTGTATGTTATAGGCAGAAAATCCCAATGTTGGCCAAAAGCTAGAATTCAGCCACAGTGACATCTGACAGATTTTCCCAAACCGACACACAAATGAGTACATCTGTTTTGTGGGAAATGTGTTATCATGATCAGAATTATTTTACACTTGGTGTATTATGTGAATGCAGGCACTTCAGAACATCTGACACATCTGAAAAAGAAATAATCAATAATAATAATAATAATAATAATAATAATAATAATAATCAAGATGCTGATAGTGTACACTAACACTAACCCATTTATGCCAATATTTTCATGGTTATAAAATAAATGCAAAAAATAAAGCACAGACCCCATGCCGTTATATACACTACCAGTCAAAAGTTTGTGGACACTCGACTGAAATGTTTCCAGTGATCTTAAAAACCTTTTGATCTACAGGTGTGTGATAAAATGTTTGAAATCGGTGTTGTAGACAAAAATATAATCGTGCCAACATATTCATTTCTTTCATTAGAAAATTAACATTTTATTTACAAAAAAATATTCTTTTAAATGGATGACTTGGAGTGAAATATTCCGAAAAGCAGCCTATAAGAGTCCAGCTTTAATACAGTTTTAAAAGCATCTCAGGGTGATTCCTCAAGAAATCTAGGCAAAAAGCATGTCTACTTTGAAGATACTAAAATACTAAATTATTTTGGCTTAGTTTGGATTTTTTATCACAACATAATTCCCATAGTTCCATTTGTGTCCTTCCAGAGTTTTGATGAATTTATTATTATTCTAAAAAAAAAATGATAAAAATAAAGAATGAGTGTGTCTAAACTTTTGATGGGTAGTGTACTATACTGTATATTTTTGGGGTTTTTTTCTGAATATGGGTGCAGATGCTAATGTGGTGATGAGTAGGGATAAGGAGCGGCTCTCAAGAGAAGTGTGCTACAGACTGAGCCAGGGCATTCAGTGTAAGTGGTTTGATCTAGTTACAAATTTTCTCAAGCTGTAGGACAGACATGGACATCTGAAGACAATTAAACGCAACATTAGATTACAGCCTTCACCGTGCTCTCTCTCGCTTTTGTCCTGTTTTAATTTACTGACATTCCCACACACACGCACACACGCACTGGTCCTGGCTCTGGTCTCTCTCTCACTGCTGTATAAATAATCTGTTCTTTTAAAACACAGTCTTCCCTATAATCAGTAATTAACCTCAATTAACCGAGAGACATCACTTTACCCGTATAGTCTTCATGTGTTTGTGTTGGATCATGTGCGTGCACACACACCCACACACACCCACACTGACACACACACACATACCACACACACACTGGTAATTAACCTTACTGGTGGTCATCATTGACATGAGTATCTCATCTCTGAAAGAGAAACAGAGATCTGGGATGCAGGTTAAGTCAAGAAAGACTGAAGTAAAAACACGCTTGCATTAATTTGTGTGTGTGCGCGAGTGTGTGTGTGTGTGTGTGTGAATCGGAAAATATTGCAATGCCAGATTTTAATGATCCACTAAAGTCTCTAGAAACATAGACTCCAGTAACAGGAAAAAAAAAAAAAGAAGAAGAAAACATGGCAGATCTTTTGAAAGTCTGTCACTGAACTACTGCCCACTAAAATGGCAGACATTTTAATGGACCCAGCCAGGAAAGGATGAGGGAGTAACAGATTTTACTGCATTCAGCATACTCTTGTAACAGTTAAAAGTGAGCAAATAAACAGCAACATTTCCTCTAAAAGTGATTGTATGTTTGTACTGTAATCAGTACAGCTGACAGTGTATGCCTTCCTTCCTCTCCTTTCTTCCTAATCAAGAAGAGTAATAGTGCTCACATCATGAGGGAATTACAGTAATTACAAGATGACTACTTTGTCATCTTGCGCTGTTCATCTCGTCAGATTTGGAAAGGAAAGAAGTCCTTTCTGTGGACACACCCCCACACACACACACACACACACACACACACTCACATACACTCAAAACCTAACCATTTCCAAACTATATTCAACAATAATAAATAAAATAAAATTATTTGATAGATCTGCTGCCATTTTTTGGAGCTTCAGAAGATTGTAATCACCATAAATCTGACATGATGTGAATACAGCAGCTAGAAAGTAGCTGGACTTCTATTTTTACGAGCAGCGCTCTGCTTACATTCATCCATTAGTTATCCATTAGAAGTGTGTAAATAAAGCATAAACTTCAGTGGGAGTCTAGCTAAATGACTGCGAAGATGGATCCCCACATTCATAAACCAAAGAATATCCATCTATCCATTTTCCATACTGCTTATCCGACACAGGGTCACGGGGGAGCCTGGAGCCTATCCCAGGGAACTCGGGGCATAACGCACCGAAGAATATATTTTCCTTTTTTAAATCACATCTACTATAAAATGTTATTATTTCATGTGAGTGCTGCAGTTTGGTTTCCTGTAGTTGATATGCTACTACTGTATTAGAAGGTCATGTTCACCTGTCCATTAGATATTTAGTGTGTGAAAGCATTCCACTCCTGGGCCCAGGCTTTGAATAATGTGATTAGTTGAACTTGCCATGTTCAAGATTCAAGATACAAGATTGTATCTGTCACATACAAATAAAATGTTACTTCCTGTTTCATAATGGCATATCAATCACAAGTGACTCATCTAAAATGCTGTTTTAGATGTACATGCACACATGCATAATAACTTTTTTTTTATGCACCTTAATTATGCAATACTATTGCCATGAAGCAGTGTACTTGGTCTGTAACAGCATTTAGGTAGGTGGTACATGTCAAAGTGGGGCATACGGTGGCTTAGTGGTTAGCACATTCGCCTCATACTCGGGGGTTCGATTCCCACCGTGGCCCTGTGTGTGCAGAGTTTGCATGTTCTCCCCGTGCTGCTCCGGTTTCCCCCAGTCCAAAGACATATCTAAAGTGTCTGTAGTGTATGAATGGGTGTGAGAGTGTGTGTGTGATTGTGTGCCCTGCGATGGATTGGCACGCTGTCCAGGGTGTACCCCGCCTTGTGCCCGATGCTCCCTGGGATAGGCTCCAGGTTCCCTGTGACCCTGAAAAGGATAAGCGGTATAGAAGATGGATGGATGGTACACGTCAAAGTAATATCCACATGAATGCCAGGGCCAGACGGGCTAGCCTTCCTCACATGGATCAATGAGCCTTGGGCACCTATGACCCTGTGGCAGGTTCACCAGTTGTCCTTCCTTAGACCACTTTGGTGGGTACTAACCACTGCATACAAGGAACACCCCACAACACTTGCCGTTTTGAAGATGCTCTGACCCATCACAGTTTGGCCCTTGTCAGAGACACTCAGATCCTTATGCTTGCCCATTTTCCACACTTCCAACACATTAACTTTAAGAACTGACTGTTCAATTCCTGCTTAATATGTCCCACCCCTTGACAGGTGGCATTGTAACGAGATAATAAATGTTATTCACGTAAACTGTCAGTGATTTTAAAGTTATGGCGGATCGGTGTATATATACACCCATCGTTTTTGTTGTTTTTTTCTCTCCACTTCTTATGCGTGGCTAGTCCATAAAAATGCACCTTTGTTATGTTGCTAACAAAGTCCTTATAGATGAGCAGCCTTAACTGAAAAGCTTCACCTGTACCATTGACCATTCATTCATTTATTCATCTTTTCTAACCACAGTGATCACAGTGGATGAAGAGCATATCCCGAGAACACTGAGAATGAGGCGGGCATGCCAGTCCATCGCAGAGCACCATGCAGACACACATATTCAAACCTAGGGGCAATTTAGCATAGCTAAAGCGCATGTATATGGCAGGTGGGAGGAAACCAGAGAACCTGGAGGAAACTGACACGAACACGGAGAGAGCATGTGAAATTCCATACAGACAGTAACCTGAGCTCACGATATAACTGGGGACCCTGGAGCTGTGAGGCTGCAACACTACCCACTGCACAAACCATTGAACAGTTCCAGTACACAAATTAGAACAATGTATGGATTTACCGTTGATCTCACGCTTATGCAAAGCGGGACTAACATATAAAATTGTCCAATAGATCCATGGTAGAGAAAGAATTTCCTCAACCTATATTGTTAACGATCTCACAAAGCAAACCCAGAATGGATTCTTGAATATTTAGGCCAAGTAGGAAAGCACCCTAGACCTCTGACACACTAGACTACAAAATAGGCAGTGTAATACACTCAGTAAGAACCTGGATTGATGTTCATATCTCACTGTTTACATCTAAAACCAGAAGATCTGGCACGTATTATACCTTCCCAGGTTGTAATGACTATCGGGTTCTTACTGTGTTGTAGCTCTTGGCTGTTCCTGTCAGCAGCTGGAGTGTGGAACTAATTGATGGCTGGCTAGTGCAGTTAGCATCATGGGGGAATGATTACAGCATTGCATGTCATTTTAAGCGCGATGAAGTACCATCCCCCTGTCACAGAGTGGGCTCTGAATGCCCTGTGCCAGGCTATTCTAAAACGTAAGTATAAACAACATTAACTTTAATCTAACTGTACATCCATTTTTCCACATTCCTGTACATATATTTAATTTTTCCTCTCTTATTTCTATTATTCTTATTCATTTCTGATTTTTATTTTTAATTTAGTATTTAATGCTCAGTCCAAAGTGGAGTAGGCCAGATTTTCATTTCACTGCAAGTTATATACTGTATGTAAATGTGCACTGTATGTGACAAATAAAATCTTGAATCTTGAACTGAATCTTGAATCATTTGAAATGAAACCCAGTAAGTGAGGTTAATGTGATACACAATGTTTCAAATCTATATATGGACCAGTGTTTCCTCCACTTAACTCAGTCACCGTTTACACGTATATGGATTTTTATTTATTTTTGAATTTAAGGTAGTATTTCTCTGTGTTTTGACCGCCCGTCCACATGAAAACTGCACTTTGTGTCACTGAAAAATGAAGTAGTCTTTGTGTGGATTGGAAAAACATGTATTTTTTTTGCAAACGTGTATTTTTTTTGCCCACTGAGGATTTAGATGTGTTATCAATGTGTTAGGACTCCATTTTTCATGGCTGCTGACCAGGATGCTAGTTTGTGGTCTGTAATGTCTTATTTGGTAAAGTTTTTGCTGCGAACTCAGATTTTGGATAAAACCTGGGCAAACCTTAAGCAGTAGTTTGACGTCCTTGTCAGTCCACGGATATGAATCTGTGTGTTTGGCATTTTTTGTTTTTAACTTTTGGCCATGTTGGTGTTTTTCCACATTTCCGTGCATGTTCTTAATAGTGTTCTTGAATCATTTGACACAACAGTTTATAACATATTGTTACTGAGCTGGCGTGTTCATGTGAGAGTTTTCAGATCATCTGTGTTTGTACATTTTTCTAGAAGGCTATTTAAAATGAAGTGGCAATAACTACTTTTTCAAAAAATATCTGTATAATGTGAACAGGGCCTCAATAAATTTCCTCCCTCTCTCTCTCTCTCTCTCTCTCTGTCTCTCTCTCTCAGTTTCTTTTAGTACCTTCAGTAAGGTTTCCGACTCTATGTGAGCATATTCTCTCTATTCTGTATTTTTTAATGTATTTTATTGTCAATTTCCGGCATGGGCTCAGCTTTTTGCTTAGTTGGCAATTGGGTATTTTATAAAGATTAGATTCGTTTATAAAATAAATAAATAAATAACTATAAATAAATATACAATTTATTAATGCCCAAATCCTATACCAAACTGACCAAAAAACTTTTTCCGACACATTCTTCTAGCTATACTTCATTTATGACTTTAAATCCTGGAAAGAGTTTAATGACCACTCAAATCTTCACTTCTTTTATATTTTCTCTTCCAGGCATTTATAAATAGAAGGCAAGCGTGATGTTGTTATGGAGACACATAGTCCTTACACATATAGAGACAGTCACAGCTGGTAATCTGACAGCTGATAAACGGACTTCCTTAGGCTCTATGTCCGTTCACTTCAAAATTCACTTTGAATTATACCGCGACATCTTCACCTTCATTTATCCTATTGACTCTTTTCTTTGCCACATCCTTTCTCTGACCAACAAAGCCTTTTTTTCCATAAATTTTTGCTGTGCAAAAGCTTTTACAGCAGGAGTTCTCAACCTTTTTTAAACACTGACCCCATTTTTATTTTGAATAGGCACTATGCGAGCTGCCAGTGGCAGGCTTTGGCATTGCCTCTGTGGTCTGGTGTAAAATGGGCTTAAGACATGCTCCATGAACGTAGGCTAATGAAATTTTAATATACTTAATTATTATTAAATATTCCTTAAAGAAGGTGTATATGCTTGGAAAGACCTTATAAATAATGGTGAGGTGAAAATTCCCTGGAGAAGCTGGAGAACCTACAGTATGCTTTAGGATGTGAACACTGTTGCTAAGCAACATGTCACCAACTTTTAAAAATGCAATTTCCTTCCACTTTCTTCAGTTTTAATCTTTGCCCACTCTTACTTCCATGTTTCTCAGTCACTTCAAGAAGTGTATATGTGTGTGTGTGTTTGGATGTAATTCCGATGCAGTCCCACAGCTGCTCTCAGTATAGAGGTTAAAAAATCACACTATAGATTTACTGGCCAGCTGTTACGCTTGTCTTTCTCAGCATGTGTAAGTATACACCATTTTTATATGCTAGAATTAGCTTTTGATTCTGCAGAGCCTCATTATACAGTACAGGGCCAAACTAAACAGCAGTCAGGAGCTAATCTTGGGATACGGTTTGGGGGTTCTGAAGACTCAATATTAGGCCCTGGACTAGTTTTAAATTAAGACATTGCCAAATGTAATTAGCTTTGGAGTATCTCTGGGATTGTAATCCCATCTGAATCCATAATGTCAGTCATTACATCCTATTTTGCCTTCTGTAAAATGACCAGAAGAAATAACCCCATGTAATGTACTGTATATCCCATCAGAATTGACATGCTGGTAAAGACTCCATTATATCCAGTGGGAAAAGAGATTTCATGTTTTGTTTTTTTGTCAGTATAAAGACACCCCAGGAAGCACTTGTTATTTTAAAATGCAGAACAATGGGTTTTAGATCATTTCCAGGGGTTTTATGCAAGTTACCAAGTACCTAGCACAGGTATAGCCTGCATATAAGTTATGGTCATGTGACCTACTAATGATCAAGCACAACTTAAAAAATATCCATGGTCAAAACTTTGTATTAAAGTTTGTATTAAAATGAGGAGTTTGCAGTATACACATAATTTTTGTCCGTACATCGTGAAGACACTCGAGTCGCTGTGATTTATACAGAGATATTTTACCCAATTGTGAATTGATCATAATTCCTACAAGCATCCTTCAGCAACATTACTTAAAATACTAAGTATGTTACTTAACAGACATACTGTATGTTCAAAATTCATATCCTGTCCAAATAATGCTTTGGTACAAGTAAGACCTGATGTTCATTGTGTGCCAGAACAAACAGAAGAAGCTCTTTCTGAACCATGACTGAGATGAGAAGAGTATCTATGAATAAATAAATACAGTCAAGACCAACTGTTTACTGGAATCCCACATGATCTCACACATGCAAATCTGCAACAGTTCAGTTAAGGTTAGGGTTTGGTGGGTTAGCCTTAGCATCACTTTCTTTTCAAAAGAAATCCAAACACATCAGCCTCACTTCAAATCTGTACAAATTTATCATGAGATTGGATTCATGAAACCATGTGAGAGCTTTGACTGGGGACAACATGACTGCTTTCAGCTCATCTCTGTTCCAGGTTTTTGAGTTTAATTTTCCAGGAGCAAGACCTTTCTACTCCACCCTTCCACTTCTCCAAAATGATTCCTTTTCCATGTCAGCGAATAATAAGCAATACTCACAAGCTGACCTCTGTGGCTTGAAGTTCATCATACTGTAAGTAACTCCACTTGTCACAGTCTTTACATCTCGGTTCTTGTGCCAACTGTGCAATTTTTAAGTTTGTTTTGGTTCAGTCTTGTTATTGGTTTCATCTCTAATCATTCTTTTAGATAAAGATATAGATAGTGGCATTGCCATTCACCCCTCCTACACACACGGAACAGGGGATAGTAAAAATATACAAATCGACTTTTTTTTTTGGAGCTTATGTAGCGGACTTTCACTCTTCTGAAAGTTGAAGGACAAGGAGTCCTGACTTCAGATATTAGGGCCAGAGAATTAAATATGTTGTGGAATTTGGAGCTAATGCCCTGTCTTGGATTACTGCTCCATACTGGGTGTGCTCCTGCCTAAAGCCAGATCACAGACAATAAGTGAGTAAATGAGTGATTCTAGGCTCAGTGAGTTCATAACTGATGACTGTAATGGGGCTAAAAATGTGAAATTGTTTGCATCCTGCCAGTGGACAGCTGTTTGGCCAGTTGTCCCCATTTGGGAATGGTTTCCATGGGTGTGTGAGAGCGTGTGATTGAGTCCAGAACTGGAGTAGCTGGCAGCAAAAGCTCTGGAGGAACCATACACAACAAAGCATTGTTCTAGACAGCACATGGATCAGAAACCCAGAAAGCAGCCCTCTCTAAGGTCTCAATCATCCAAACCATGCTGCCGTGTGTGTGTTTAATAATATGTCATGAGGGACATACAGTAAGTCTCCATTACGTCCATTTTCTACAGTAAATTTATACCAGTTTTCAGTATGTGTGCATGCACAGGTGTGTGTGTGTGTGTGTGTGTGTGTGCGCCCTGCCAATCCATAACCATGACGAACGTGCAATGCATCCAGCACAGGCGTAATGAGAATTGAGGCCTTATGGACAGACATTTCATTTCCTAACATGCTTGTCAAAGAGTTGAACCTTACCCAATAAGTATTTTAGAGTGAACTTCTATGATGCACATTTATACCACAGTATTGTTGAATTCTCAACTCTGATTGGTCAGAAAGTGTTGATGAAAATTCTATAACAGCAGATCTGACAGTAGTGCCAGATAAAAGGCAACTCACAGGTTTATATGCACATGTTCATTCTAATATGATATCATTTCTGTAGTAACAACTTAACAGGGACGTTACATAAACAGATTGATGAAATGGTGAAGTTAGAGGTTAGAGGTTTATTCAACATTTCTGAAAGGAGCCACCATTGTCGGTGCTTTGTAACAGTCAGTGTTTTCCAACATAGGAAAGTCTTCTAGATGGAGGACTTAGTGGTTTCTCAGTAACATGACAACTGCATTTTGTTCTATTAACTTCAAGAGAGAGAGATATGAGAGGCTAGTGAGGAAACTACTGTTTATAGCTGCTGTATCGTAAGTGAGGAAGGAATTAAGGCCAATGTCAGCCATTTGGTCGGGTCGTTTTGTCCACTGGGTTGTTTCACAAATCTTCCACATTACATTGCAAATGGATAAACACATAATGTGTCATTTTTTAATAAATAAAAAAAATATGGCAAACTGCTGATGTATAAGAGGAATAAAACACTTCATGACATGCTGTTATTGGAAAATAATCAACTTTGGATTAGTAATCACTCCACCCTATCACTGAAACGTTTCACATAACTCATATTACACAAGCTGATAAATAAGTCTCTTTTTATTCATTTAGCAATATATTTATGACTAATGTTTTTGTAATTATATTTCTGACAGTTTAATGTTGCTCACATTGTCACCGTGACTTTACCATGTTAGGCTACATTTCATGACTGTAAAGGATCTCTCCCAACATTTTATTGGTTGAATGCCGAAATATTTTCCTAATTCAATCAATACAATAATAGTATGTATTTTTCATCTCAGTATAGCACTATTCTGTAAACCGCTCACACAAAACATGATGACAAAATGATGTATAAACTAAATGATCTGAAAATTGTGACTGCGAGCTGTTTTTTTTTAATTAATTAGTCAGTCAGTTTCTGATGCAATACCAACAAAAAGCAGAAATCAGCTGTGTAGAACATGTTTATGATTAGTATGATGGCCATCACTACTTATATGACAAATGTACAGTGCTATGTGTTTACCTTCTTATGTAGAAATTAAAACGCACTAAGGTGCATTTGAACTATTATCCTTGAGTCCTAAACCTTTACAAAGATTACAGAAGACCTAGATTATCCATAAAAATAATCCCTGTAAATCTACCCATGTTTAACTGTATATCTCCATATAACTACCTAATAGACTCTTACTTCTACCAAATTGCTGTTTCCTCCCTTTCTGTAAGTTGTTCCAAAGAATCTGGGAGCGTTTAAACATGATCTGAGAGAGAGAGAGAGAGAGAGAGAGAGAGAGAGAGAGAGAGAGATGGTGTGGTGGTGTGGACAGACACTTCTTGACCATCTGGGTGACTTCATTCCTTCATATAAACTGTGTCTGTGTGTGTGTGTGAGAGAGGGAAAGGCCCCCAAGCATGCAACTCCTGCATGAAGCAGGAGTAGGAATTAACCCATCAGGGAATACACACACACACACACACACACACACACAGACTTACAGATAAGCGTGTTTATTCAGGAACGTATTCAGATTAAAAGTTATTTTAGCCTTCTTTATCAGAATTTATTACAGGTACTACAGGAGATTAAGCTTATCACACAATGTATAATGTTCCTGCCCGTTACATGGCTTTGAGAAATCCTTCTTGTGAGTAAAAGAGTTGGAGAACATGTCTATCTCTTATCAGTAAGCAGGCAGGTCAGGGTGTAGGTCAACACTTAAGCTCAACACTTTCAGATACGATGCAGAAGAATTGAAGAAGCAAAATATTTAGCTGGACTAGAGGGAAATCCCAGGAGATTTTTTATCAGATCCACTCACACAGGAAAGGCTGCTAATTCACATCATTTAGCAAGTGAGGCACTCCACAAACACACACACACACACGCACACACACACACACACACACACACACACACACACACACACACATATATATATATATATATGCTGAGCACCTGATTATGAAATCTCTTGTATTAATAAATATGCACTGTTTTTAAACTGGCTTATATTCCAGAGACCTGTTTTTTGTAGGAGTGCTTAAACCGGCATCAGTGTAATTTCATCTATGTCTAACTTTAAAATAGCTGTGGCAAAAATGTTTGCAGGACATTCATATGCTTTTTTAGGTCAAAATTTCTCTCTATATGAGGTTTCTGATACATCTCTTATACACACTCCTTCATTCCTCTTCAGTAACCGCTTTATCCCGAACCTATCCCGGGAAGACTGGTCATGAGGCGGGAATACACCCTGGATGGGACACCAGTCCGTCTCTGGGAACAATACACCCACACTTTCTTTCTTAGTATAGCCAATACACATACAGGAAATTTTTGGGCAGTCAGAGGACACCAGAGACCCTGGAGGAAACCCACATGAGACACGAGGAGAACGTGTGGAATGCCACACAGACAGTAACGCAAGTTCAGGGTCAAACTGGGTATTCTGGATCTGTGAGTCGGCAATGTGCCACAGTGCTGCTGAGACCACATATGCCACACACACGCTGACACACAAATGGTGGATTCTTGAATTTATTAAAACAACTTCACCAAGGAGAAATTCCTCAATTGTCTCTCATCCACAGCTCCACTTACAGGGTTCCCACAGTTCGTACACACAACACACACATGCCTGTGACATTCACACCCTTAAACTCTACAGCCCTTGTTTTTAATAAACCCTTTGTTAGCGTACAAAAACAAAACTACTTCAGCTGTCTAGGACATCAAGTAGCTGGCTACAGAAAACCCTATTCCACCACAGCAAATCAAATGATGCAATTTGGAAGTGTGAAGCATTTTATTGTCTGACATTTTTCACTTTGACAAGGAAATTCGCTCTAATATCAGTGGCTTCATGGCCCATTCTGCTCTGGAAACGTGTTAACTCAATCCCTTTGGCGTCCAAGGACTCACATAGCGAACCGTATACGATCTGATATAGTACTGATATGGCTTTTGAGATGCTGGGAAAAAGTAGGTTAAATCAGCAAGAATGTGTTATCAGCCAAGTGGAGTAATGAGCCACAGGGAATCTCAATATCAAATATAACACTACATTCCCACCACAAGTACTCAGTTCAGATTTAATGCTCAAATCTGATTATTTTTGTTTTTGTGATTAGTATCGATCAGATCTCCCTCCTGAACTGACCTACACGTTCAAAATGAACAACATGCCACCAGGCACATCCATTAAATATCTAAATTGTGAGACAAGAGCCTGGATTGGGAAATTCAGTGTGGATGTGAATGCAAATTGAAAATATAAGATTAAGAATACACTCTAGAGCCAAATGTTTGTGGACACCTACCTATTACACCCATATGTGGACCTTCCCCAAACTGTTGCCACAAAGTTGGAAGCACACAATTGTATAGGATGTCTTTGTATCTAGCATTACAACCATCCTTCATTGGAACTACAGGGCATAACCTTTTCCAGGCATGACAATGCCAATGTGCACAAAGCGAGGTGCATAAAGACATGATTTGCCAAGGTTGGAGTGGAAGAACTTGGGTGGCCTGTACAGAGCTCTGACCTCAACCCCCCTCTGGGATGAATTGGACTTCATTAATGCTCTTGTGGCTGAATGAGCACAAATCCCCACAGCCACGTTCCAAAATGTAGTGGAAAGCCTTCCTAGAAGAGTGGCAGTTATCCATCCATCAATCTTCTACCGCTTACTCCTTTTTAGGGTCACAGGGAACCTGGAGCCTATCCCAGGGAGCATCGGGCAAAAGGCAGGGTACACCATGGACAGGGTGCCAGTCCATTGCAGGGCACAATCACATACCCATTCATAAACTATGGACACTTTAGACACACCAATCAGCCTACCATACGTGTCTTTGGACTGGGGAAGGAAACCGGAGTACCCGGAGAACATGCAAACTCCACACACACGGCCCCAGCGGGACTCGAACCCCCGACCCTGGCGGTGTGAGGCGAACATGCTAATCACTAAGCCAGCCTGCGCCCCAGTGGCAGTTATTATAACAGCAAAAGGAGGAACTGCATCTGGAATGGGATGTTCAAAAAGCACACATGGGAAGGATGGTCAGGTGTCCACATACTTTTGGCCATATAGTAGAGTATTTTATCTGATTACACCGTCATGCTAGAAGTCACAGATAAAAATGTGTCACTTTCACCAGCAGTGTGTGTTGGATGACCGTTTGTAGCGCACAATGGGGAGGGTAAAGTGTTAACAGTGTAGCCAGATCTGTGGTTTTCCCACCTCTATATGATTGGCATGTACAAGGAAATTAGACCATCCTTATTTCCTGCCTTGGATGACTTGACAGTGAATTGAATAAGTAGGATAGTTCAGTTAATTCATTCATTAACAGTGTAATTTATGGCCTTACATTAAAATATAGCCAATGTGCTCTCAACCTCAATATACAGCAGTAACAATCATTAAACCATGGAACTGGACTACTTTTCATCTGATTACAGTTTTGGAATTTTTTTAGTTAGTTTGTTTGTTAGTTGGTTTTTGTTTTGTTTTTGTCTGTATGCTGGATTAAGCCTCATGGAAGTCTCTTCCTCATAGGCAGATTGTAACGAGCTACAAATGACCCGTGTATTTAACTTAACAACTATGAAAACCAATGCCGTCAAT
Source organism: Ictalurus furcatus (assembly GCF_023375685.1). Classification (NCBI taxonomy): domain Eukaryota; kingdom Metazoa; phylum Chordata; class Actinopteri; order Siluriformes; family Ictaluridae; genus Ictalurus; species Ictalurus furcatus. Next base: position 25,197,322 of record NC_071259.1, on the reverse strand, counting down.
TAATTCCCTGCTCTGTGATGCTTTTAAACTTAGCACGCACATGTATTTGAACTGCAAATGATGCGTAATTTACAAGGCACACGAGACGAGGCACGGATCAGGACTGAATGAGAAATGGTTTAAGGGTTGTGGTTTGCGGTTTGCACGTGCGCAATGCCAAACCGCAAAAAAAAAAAAAAAAAAAAAAAAAAAAAAAAAAAAAAAAGGCTATAACTTCTATATATTTGATGTGTTCTGCATTATGAAACATTGCATGAAGTACAAAATATAGACAAGCTGCAATATGGAATATGGAATGTTGGCTGAGATATATATCATAATGTAAGATTTAAGATGCGTATTTAACTTAGGCCCTCGATATATTATATAAATTGAGTTCTAATCTAGGTCTAAGTCTATCTAGGTCAGCCTCGAAGAACTTCCAAACAGTTGAGGGATCAATACGGTAGAGCACAAGTAGGTTAATAAATACTACTAATACTACAACAACAACAACAACTAATAATAATAATAATAATAATAATAATAATATGTTGTATTGATGTATAATGGATGTATTCTATACAGTAGCTATAGTGATGCTGAAGGATTTCGCTGCGTCTCCATTAAACACGACAGAACTATTAATACTAAACTAAAAAGTTATTAAATCTGATTTATTTCATTTTTTTTTTACCTTTGTATGAGAGGCGAAGACGTGGGACGTTTAGTTTGCTCGCTAAAGCCGTCGTAAGAGCGACAACCGTTAAAAAGAAACACGGTGATAAAGCTGATAGTTCCATTATACTGCGCTTTAAGGCGGCGGCGGCGGTGGCGGCTCCGGTACAGCGCGCGCGACCAGGCGACTCCTGTGCAAGCGCGAGACTTTTTCCCCCTCACGCGCTGCGCTGCGCTCTTTCTGACAGTCCGTGTGAGCACCCCGCCCTCACAGCGGCGCACAGCAGCGCAGGAGCATCCGCTACACAGGAGAAAACACAAAGAGACGAGGGGGAAATACACGTCCAGGATGGCATACTACCGTATTAGACATTCACAAGAGCACGCCACCTAGTGTACTACTTTGATAGACGATTTAGAACAGTAGTATGCGGTTAGGGACCGAGCCAAAGTGTTGTACACGCGCGCTCTTTGTGCAAGATGTGCGCAGTCGCATTGCATTTCTATATATATATATGTATTGTGAAGCAATGGCATAAATTATTTTGTCTACTTCATTCATTCATTCATTCATTTATATGCAAAATAGCTAAATCTCTCTCACACACCGAACAATTTAGAGATGCCAATCAGCCTATAACGCATGTCTTTGGACTGGGGAGGAAACCAGAGTACCCAGAGGAAACCCCGGAAGCACAGTGAGAACATGTAAACTCTGCAGACACAGGGTGGAGGTGGGATTCGAACCCCCAAAGTACTACTTTGTTTATTGTTGATGCTGTAGGTACCCATGCTGCACTCGGTGCTGAGGTGACCATCCTGACATGGAACTCTGGGTTCTTTTTTCTTTGGTTTTTCTTAGTCAGAGGTCGGAAATTCTGGAGGTGCAAAGCAAATGTGTTAATCACTAAGCCACAATGTCCCCACCTCTTGTCTCTTTTAGTTTTAAATGAAAGTTGTAGTTTGTGTTTAAAAAGGTCAAAACTGTCAGATATTCCTCTCCTTGTGGGAACATTTGCTCCCTACCTAGCTATAAAAATATGCCCACACAGAAGGGTAGGAATATTCCGGTTGTTTAGGCCACAGGAATAAAATGGTTTTGTTGTTGTAGTTACACAGATGCTCAATAAGTGTCTGTCCACACCATCTCCATCTCTCTCTCTCTCTCGCTCTCTCTCTCGCTCTCTCTCTCTCTCTCTCTCTATCTCTCTCTCTCTTCAGTCATCCAAGAGAGCTTTCCTGGCATAACTATATGTACTTAAATATTGCCAAAGAATAGGAAATAAGTCCTGAGATCATAGTTGAGCGTATTCAGAATTAATAAAAACTTAGGAAATAAGTCCTGAGATCATAGTTGAGCGTATTCAGAATTAATAAAAACTTAGGAAATAAGTCCTGAGATCATAGTTGAGCATATTTAGTAGCAACAGCAAGAGTAGAGAAGAGGTGAAACAACTATGGATTAAAAGGAGTACATCTATAGTAACGATAAGTACAGATGAATACAAACAGTTTTTCAACTTTTTGTTAAGAAGGTGTTTGGGAAGCGCTTGAGGTTGAGAAGGAAAACTATCCATGTAGGGGACACTCTTTCAACTGGTGACATATATTGTGGTAGATTTTAATAACCCTGAAATCTAGGATTAGATTTTGTGATTTAGGTGTCAAAGCTTTTTTTGTGTACATTTTGCACAGCAAAAGAAGACGGTGCCCCGCTTCCCTCACTTTAATTAAGTCAACGAGGAGTGAGCTGCTTTCTCAGCAGGTCTGTGCAGGGTCTCGGTCAAGCACTTAGCAGCACCGGGAGGGAACAAGAGTCTTTTGAGGTCTATATATTTGTCAGTGAGTTGGAGCGCGATGGGAGCCTCTTCAGCACAAAAGCCTGTCAGAGAAGAGCTGGTGTTCCTACTGCATGACATCAGCATTCCTCTTCCCATGCAGCGCAGTCATAGCGACGGCTTATTGGAAATGACCAGGACAGAGGGAAAAATCAGGAACTTTATTCTGTCCTTATAAATAACCTTGAGTAGTCTTGAAGCGAGCTGTCCAGGGCTGTAGGTCTGTGAGCAATTATGCAACTATTAACATTTACCAGACAAGATCCTTTAAGAGACACCGTTACAGTTATCAACTTTAATTACGCTGAAGTGAGGAAGTGAGATAAGTGACCTTTTGGGAAATTTTTGGAATAAAAAGCAGAAAAGATTTCAGAAAGGGAGGAAGGGATGAGGTGAGGGAATGTTGGCAGATTAGATTAAATGTTTCCAGCCCAATTGTAATGTAAATGTAAAACCCACTTAGTTTCCTAGAGCCTAGTGTAATTTTCCCAAATGAATGGAGCTTAAACAATTTTTAAAAAGGGGGAAAAAAAATTAGGAATAATCAATCAGCCAAATTATATGTACCAGACCAAAGTATTGAGACCCCAACTGGGCTGGAAACCACCCAATACGGCAACACGGCCTAAGGGATAAGACGTAATTAGGAATCAGGATATGTGTGTGTGTGTGTGTGTGTGTGTGTGTGTTTCTAGACAAACCTGCTACCCACCTGCTGGCATGCACATCACTGGCAATGCAAACTCAATGTCCCAGAGCCCCTTTGGGGTTTGACATTTGACCTTATAATAAAGGTGGGGTTTAGGCTGAGAGACTTCTGGTTGCTCTTTGACCTCAGAAATGACCAGAGTGCGTGCACACACACACACACATTCAAGCATGTATTAACACAGACAAACCACCCCACTCTCTATTATTGTCTCCTTTTCTTTCTACATTTTGCTGCTTTGCAGGGTAATCCAGCATGAAATTAATCTTCAATATTATTTAATTTCATCTGAAGTCAATTCCCTGTAGTTATTTGGTATTTCGGTCTTTAGCAGTATTTCCCTCCCTACTTACGAGAAGTCATGACCATTTGCAGCATTGTGAGTGATCTACTAAAAGTCTTGCTGAACTACGATTAGCTTGAATAAAAATAAGCTAGGTCCTCTCAAAACAAGGAGACACCACTGATTAGCTAAGCAGTAAGATCTAGCTAGCTAAAAGTGCCATAACAAGTTGGCTAGTGTTACCATGAACAGTTGTTATTGGAGTAACTAAACATAAATAATTATTTAGTTATCTAGCTTGCTACTTACCTACTATTACTCTATAAAAATAAATATTAAATAAAATGATGTATTTAATAAGCCACCATTACATTAAGATGCAATCACTGCAGTAGCTAACCATTATCTAGATAACTTAACACTGTAATTTGGATAGGGTCCTTAAGGGTCCCTTTATAAGAATGACCTCAACATAGTGGTGGGATCTGGAAATAGCAATGTTGAAAAATTCACATTTTTATTTGCTTATGCATTTTTGGTTTCTTTTAATAAATTCAGAATAAAGTGAGTTGACAGGTGATATGTTGGAAAAAGTGTTGTTGGGTTTTGTTTTGTTTTAAAATCAGTAATTAATCATAATAATGTGTTTTAAAGCTCCCATGCTTTCAATGTTGGCATTGATATTTTATCCATGGTTGTGCCAAAAATAACACCAGCTTTTCCCCGAAGTCAGACTGCACAAGCTGTCTCAAAGTCAGAACTCTAAGTTCTCAAAGTACTCCAAGTACAGTTAGCCTTGATGAATAATAAAAAGAATCTAATCAGAAAAGAGAAGTAATCAGTTCCTTGATATTATTTTAGATCCTTGAACTTGTTTAGTGGATCATGTCAGTCAATTTTTAACACAGGTCAAATAAATACAGTTTGTGGCAGCATAAAACATTAGTAGTTTTGTCATTTTGTCCCTTTCCCACTGGCTTTGCTCTCTTTTTGTGCTTTTTAAAAATCTTTCCATCCAGATTTTGTTGCTGAGCCTCAGGGGAGAGTGTGTCCTTTGAACCCCACGTCCCCCTCCACAGGCTGAGGTAAGGAGAGGGGGCCCGGCCCTTAGTCATGCTGCTCTACTTTAACTTCACTGTCCCAATGAACAAAAGCTACCATAAATCTTAAAACACACACACAGATGTTCAAACATTTTTAAACACCCATGCACTGCAGTGTCCACAGCTTCCACAAACATCTGACAGAGCAGAACATTTATATTAGTCACACAGAGCATGACGGAGAAAAGGGACTGCTGTGTTGGGTCTGCAGTCATGGCTTTCTGGCTGTGTCTATGTTGACAGTATTCACCAAAGTTATCTCTATTTGTTTCTATCTCACTTGCTTTACTCACCTTTCAGAACATCCTTGATTATTCTTTTTTGTTGTTGTTGCTGTTCTTATCAGTATGTTTCCATCCAAGAATTTTTACGGGAATTTTGATATACCGCATTTAAAAAAAAAAAAAAAAAAAAAAGCTAGATGGAAATAACAGATGCAAATAAAATCTCCAAAGCATGCATAAAAACGTATGAGATCAATTGAGGCAGATCATTTTTTTATTCAATAAGAAAACATGCACATAAACTATGATGAAAAAAGTCATGTGACGTTGCCTCAGCAAATCAAGTGATTGGATAATTGGCTCAGAAATGTAAACTGGGGCGCATAACTAAATGGTGAATGGTCTGCACTTATATAGTGCTTTTATCCAAAGCACTTTACACTGTGTCTCATTCACACACACACTCACACACCAATGTAAGCAGAGCTGCCATGCATGGCGCTAGCTTGCCATCGGGAGCAACTTGGGGTTCGGTGTCTTGCCCAAGGAAACTTCGGTACATGGAGTCATGTGGGCCAGGAATCGAACCGCCAACCCTACGATTAGTGGACAACCCGCTCTACCACCTGAGCCACAGCTTCCCAACTAGACTAACCAGCGGACCAATCTCGTTGCACAGCATCTCAAATGTTGTTCTTGTCATTCTGAAATGCCTGAGCCAAAGTCTGTCATCGAAATATGAGACAGCCGCTTCCGATCGCATAATAACTCGAGGTTTTTGATAGTGCGTCGTGCTCTGAAGCGCAAGTAATTTATTATATTCGAAAAAAGAGCCACAGTGTCTTTCCCAGTTACAACAACTTCCGTTTGTATTGATACTTTGTGCCAGTTTCCCTGGAAGTGACGATTGATTTTGTTCTCTTGAACACATGGGATAGAAACGTTGCTTTATTGGCAAATGTTTTTTGCAATATTCCAATTTTTCGCATAAGTTAAATTTGCAGCTTGGATGGAAACTTAGCTAGTGACAGTGATTGAGGTTGCAAGTCCACCAACTGGTCTCATACCCTTTTTTTCCAGCACAGTGAAAGTAATATGTTTTAGGCAAAGGCTGAACCATTCCTCAGTAGATGTGGGAGACGTAAAAATAATAAGTACCATGAAGGATTTTATATGTTTGTTTCTGGAGCATAATTTATCAAACCCTTCAAAGGCCATACACAGTGCTGAGATATCATATCATATCATATCAAATCATATCATATCAAGATGTTATATTGCTTTTAGAGACCACTGGTTCATTATTGCAGCATTCATTTTCATATTTTTCAAGAAATATTTTCACATGTCTTTACTACAAACTACTGTAGTGAACTGTATTTACTTTCATTACAGTACTTGAGCACATGGTTTACTGTAATGGTGTTGTTTTGAGTATAGTTATATCATAATAGCTTTCCATTCATCCATCCATTTTCCATACCGCATTATCCTACACAGGGTTGTGAGGGAGCCTGGATCCTATCCGAGGGAATTTAGGGCACAAGACAGGGACACTCTGGATGGGATGCCAACCCATAAGAGGGCACAATCCCACACACATACACACAACAGACAATTTGGAAATGACAATCAGCCTATAACACACATCTATGGACTGGGGGAGGAAACCAGAATACCTGGAGGAAACCCCCAAGGCATGAGGAGAACATGCAAGCACCGCGCACACAGGGCAGAGGCAGGATTTTGACACAGTTGCAGAGTGCAAAAGAATAATGCATTTAATCCCCCCAAACTGTAAGCCAATTAAAGGTCAGTATGTGCATATTTTAAGTTTGCTGCTGAAAGTCTACATTTCAGGTGACAAATGCTTAGTGAGCAGCAGTAATGTCTGAGACAGTGGAGACAGATGAGAATCACTTGCCAATGTTATCAGGCATCTTCAGTTTTAATGCTTCAAAGGTAACGGAGTGATAATGATCTGTATAATAGGCGAGCCAAAACTTGTTGAGAGCAAATTTCAGCTCAACATCCAACCCGCAGAAGCAGGTACAGGTAAGCCATTAGTTAGCTGAATGAGCTAGACTAGCTAGCCACACCTTTTGATGCTTTACATTATGAAAGCTCTGTGTTAAACTTGAGATGCCCCTTTGATATTCACTAGTGATTGCCTATTGTGTTAAATAAAAAAAAAGGGCTGCTCACTTGGTTATTTAACAATTGTTCAAAATTGCTTTCGCATAAATCCATCCATCCATCTTCTACCACTTACTCCTTTTCAGGGTCACAGGGAACCTGGAGCCTTTCCCAGGGAGCATTGGGCACAAGGCGGGGTACACCCTATACAGGGTGCCAACCCATCACAGGGCACAATCACATACACACTCACACACCCATTCATACACTACAGACACTTTAGACATGCCAATCAGGCTACCATGCATGTCTTTGGACTGGGGAGGAAACCCCCGCAGCATGGGGAGAACATGCAAATGCACACGGCTCCGGCAGGACTCGAACCCCGGACCATCAAGGAGTGAGGCGAACGTGCTGACCACTAAGCCACTGTGCACCCGCTTTCGCATAAATATAGAACATTTTTAGATTGTAGAAAATAATTTTATATATATTTTTTATAAGAATATATAAGATATAAATTTATATTTATATTTATAGAAAAAAAATTATTATTTACTCTTACTTGAGTAATTAACACTACTTATACTTTTACTCAAGTGAATTATTACTACAGTAGCCATATACACAAGTCACTGTGTTTTGTATTCTCTAGATGCAGCAGTTTATGGGTAGTTTGTGTTAACACTGTCAAGATGGACCTTTCAGAAAACCCCCAACTGATAATTATGAGTTCAACTAAGATGTGAACTCTTCTTACAAATCAGAGGCTTGTACAGAATTTACTGTAATTCTATCAAGATGTGAACACACTGTAAATAATAGGATTTGCTGACGTTGTTGTCATGGCAATGAAATAACACTCAATTCCTGACATCACCAGTTCTTATTTTCAGATCAGCAGCATGTTTGCTAGATGAGAACTGCAGGACCAGTGACAAATTAAAGGAAAAACCAGCCTGAAGTGTGTTACTCATTAATTGTGTTGTCATATCAAGACAGAACAGCTTCAGTGTGCCTTTGCATAGATTCTAGAAGTCTCTAGAACTGTACTGAAGGATAAATACCATTCATCCAAAAGATATTCCCTCACTTGGTGTTTTGATGACAGTGGAGTAGAACACTTCTAACATATATACTCAATGAGCATTTTATTAGGAACAGTATACTAACACTTGGTAGGGCCTCCCTTTGCTCTCAAAACAGCCTCAATTCTTCGTTGCATGGACTCCACAAGATGTTGATATTTGGTAGAGTCCATGATGCCATGTATCCTAACAAAATGTCCAGGTATTCTGGCAGAAAAGCAGCCGCAAAACATTAAAGAGCCAACACCATATTAACCGTGGGCATGAGGTACTTTTCCATATGGCTACCTCTCTGTGTGCGCCAATACCACCTCTGGTGTTTATTGGCAAAAAGCTATATTTGGATTCATCTGACCATAGAACCTGATCCTATTTGAAGTTCCAGAAGCGTCTGAAACTGAAGATGCTTGAATTTGTTTTTAGATGAGAGCAGAGGCTTTTTTCTTGAAACCCTTCTAAACAACTTGTGTTGATGTACGTGACTTCGGATTGTAGTTTTGGAGACTTTCTGACACCAAGATGCAACTAACTTCTGCAATTCTCCAGCTGTGATCCTTGGAGAGGCCACTCGAACCATCCTCTTCACAGTGCGTTGAGACACTATATACACATGTCCAATTCCATGTTGATTCATAACATTTCCAGTTGACTGGAACTGCTTAATTATTGCCCTGGGCATTTTCAATACTTGTGCTATATTCTTATAGCCACTTCCCATTTTGTGAAGCTCAACAACCTTTTGCCGCACATCAAAGCTATATTCCTTGGTCTTACCCATTGTTATGAATGACTAAGGTAATGTGTTACCTCATATTTATACCCCTGTGAAACAGGAAGGCATGGCTGAACAATTTCCAGTTCCTAGTCACCCAGGTATACTAAAAAACATGCAAATATCAGTAGGAATATACATCAAATATATTTTTCACATATGAATTCATAGGGATGCCACACCTATAATTAACAAAGATACTTTTTTATAAACCTGTATTGTCTTTGCAATTGTTTGATATCCATGAGAGCAGAGTATTTTTGTGAATTGTTTGAACAAAATATCAAAAGTTTAAACAATAAAGACAATTTTTCACAGCCTTCTTTGCTCATATTTAGCAAGGGTGCCAATATTAGTGGAGGGCACTGTATACACTAGAAAAGTTTATATGCAGTTTACAAAGTTTACAAATCAGTAATCAAGACCTACAAACAACATAAGCTCTCAATTAAAAGCACATGCACACGAGAGAATGATATTGTGCAGTGATTGGCTAAGCATGCTGGGATTGCGACTCCAGTTCAATCATAGTGGCACCCTTATTGACCGTGACGCCTGACCTCTGACCCTTAGAACATAGAGTGCATTTACTTATTTAGGCCCTTGACCCAAGACAGATTAATCATCATTGTCATACCTGTGTGTGTGTGTTTATTCTGGTTTGTCTCTCTGTGTGTTTAGTGAGTGTTTGCAAAAACGAAAGTGTGTTTAAGCTTCTGTAGGCTGAGTGCATGCATCTTGTTGACAGAACTGTGACAAGTATCCATATTTCAGCTTAGGTGAAGCAGAAGGTCCTTGGGTGGTCTTGTATGTGTGTGTGTGTGTGTGTGTGTGTGTGTGTGTGTGTGTGTGTGTGTAGAGTTCAGTAGTGAAAGTATCCCTATGTGTCTATCCATTGGTAAGCATATTACCGATAATAAGTGGGAGATTCCAACTTTCTTGCAGCTGTTGTACAGCTGGACATACAATTATGGTTATCTCAATGCACACATACAAACACACAAATTATTTTAACATGATCTCACATCACTGTTCTACCAGTAATACATCAGAGAACTACATCAGCTTGGTGACAGGGCTCCTTACTAACCCTCTATTGGCTCTGAGAAAACCCTGAGTTCATCCCAACCTCAAATCAGCAGAATAAACAGAAATGTACACCCTATTCAGAGAAGCAAGGACTTCCCCATTAGCCACACACAGTGTATACTGATCTGCATTCAGTGCTATAAACACTCATCACTGCTCCAAGTGCCCCAGCTGAAGCCACCTGTCTCACTCCCAGCCAGTACATGACTTACAGTGTACAAGGTTTCAGACTCAGAGAAAAGAAGCAGCTTCTTACTAGCTGATATATGAAATTCATACATTCATTCCTCATACATTCATTCTTAACTAAGCATGTTATCCTGGTTAGGGTTTCAGTGGATCCAGAGTCCATCTCAGGATCACTGGGAATGAGGCAGGAATGCATCCTCGATGGGACACCAGGCTCTCACAGCGTAGTTAATCCACATCCACCTACCTGGATGTATTGTGAGGTGGGAGGAAACTGGAGAATCCAGAGAAATCCTACACAAGCATCAGGAGAACCTGCAAAACACATACAGTAAACCTAGCTCGGGATCGGATATCTGAAACGGGCCAGTGCTATGGTGGCAACATGGGACCCGTGATACCCTTTTCTGGCCACAAGCTTCAAAATCTGGAACTTTGAAATGTGACACATCCATCCATTCATCCATCCATCTTCTATACCGCTTATCCTTCTTCAGGGTCACGGGGGAACCTGGAGCCTATCCCAGGAAGCATCGGGCAAAAGGCGGGGTACACCCTGGACAGGGTGCCAATCTATCGCAGGAAATGTGACACAATGAGTCACAATTTGTTTGAAAAATTTAGTGATGAGTAAACATGGCTGTCAGTTACGCGGACTATTCCTGTAAAATTAGGTCAATCTTGACCACATTTATTGATAAAACATACCAGACACTCGACTTGAATTTAACCATGAATCCAAGTTAAAGCAACCATATTCCTGCCAATTGTAACAAACTAACTGAAACTATCTAATGCAAGCAGACCTTGTAGATATATACTCACTAAATAGCTTCAAACAATTTTAAAACATGTTTTGCTCCCCTTTCCCATAAAATATCTGACAAAATTTTGTGATGTGTAAGTAGGCATGGAGGGGACATGGTGGTTTAGTGGTTAGCATGTTTGCCTCGTACTTCCGGGGTTGGAGGTTCAAATCCTGCCTCCACCCTGTATGTGCTGAGTTTACATGTTCTCCCCGTTATTCTGGGGTTTCCTCTGGGTACTCCGGTTTCCTCCCCAAGTCCAAAGACATGTGTTGTATGCTAATTGACATTTCCAAATTGTCCATAGTGTGTGAATGTATGTGGGATTGTGATCCAGGGTGTCCCCTGCCTTGTTCCCTGGGATAGGCTCCAGCCTACCTGTTACCCTGTGTAGGATAAGCAGAATGAAAATGGATAGATGGACTACATTTTCACAATCAGAGGTCAAACTCAAAATTCTGATCTTGTTTATGAGTAAAGTCCTATATCTGATGGCTTTCAAAATGCAGTTCAGTTTTTAAAAAACGTTTGAGGAAAGTCCCTGAGGCAAATCTGGCTTGTTGATGGAAGAGAATCTCACAACTTCCACTGTTCTTCCAATCCAGAACCCTTACAATAGCATCTGTGTTCATGCTAATGCTTGTTCCTTACACTAGTATCCACTGTGGGAACCTGAGATATTTTCCAGCTACAGGAAAGCTAAACATTGCAAGGAATAAGCACTATCAAGGGTGCTGTCACACTACATCCTGTTATGCAGCCCTGATATTGAACACTGAACACTGATACTGAACGTGATACACAATACAGATGTAGTTACAGTTTACGTAGGACATGTCCAACAGAAATGTAATGTGTAAAACATACACTCATTTATTTTGCTCATGGCTGCTTGTTTTGGAAATACTAGAATAGTTTAGCAGGAAAAAGCTGCTTGGCACTTTCCCCTCCACTCCTAAATGTTTTACGTTTCACTTTTTACATCCGATTCACTTCTCTCGTAAGGTATAAACAAAGGTTAAGCGGTTGTCTGCCTATTGTAGGAATTTCCGTCTTCATTATACATGCGTATATGCATAATTGACAAAAAAGCTTCTATGAGCCAATGATAACGTTATTATTATTATTATTATTATTATTTATTTTTTTTTTTCATTTTAAAAATCAATGCATTGTTATATACTGCTAATAAATTGTGCTATTTATCATTTCTGACATCAAGGACGTCTCTTCCCCTTTGCTTGTTAAGTTAATTTCATCAATCATTCCTTTACACAAAACAGAAAATACTGTGTGATTTCTGACCTTGTCCATGTACCTCCTTGTTCACACATCATTGTGTGTGTGTGTGTGTGTGTGTCTGCGTAAGCTCAAGACCCCAAACTTTGACGTTTCACACCCCTTTCCATCATCTATCCTTGGTTTTCTCCTTCATCCTTGTGCTTTGCTCTAAGTGTGCACCTAACAGAGTCCAGAACCTCCTCCACATCCAGAACCCAAAATCAACAGATGAAAGGATTAAGACTTATTTTTTCTCCTCCTACTCTTGCTTGCTCCCTTTTCTCTTATCCTTTTCATCCCTATATCACTTCCACAGCTGCTTCTTTCCCTTAATCCGACCTCCTCGTGCTTTCCAGCTCTCTCTCTCTCTTTTAATCACTGCCATACTGTACTATAAATAAAGATACACTTCATAGATGGTTTTCATTCTCATAGAGATTAATACAGATAATTCAGGATAGGTTGTATGGTACCACTACTCTTTTGTACTTTTTGTGCCAACAGTTCTGCCCTAGCATCCTGGCCTTCCTGCACTGGGAAGTGGAAAGTCAAGCTACAAAGTAGGGGGAAAAAAGTATGGTACGGCAAACCGTATAGTCAGTGTCATAGATTTAATATGTCTGTATGTTGATTGAGCTGAAACAAATACTTACAGTATAACTCTATCCATCCATCCATTTTCTGTACCACTTATTCTACAGAGAGTCATGGGGGAGACTGGAGCCTATCCCAGGGGACTCGGGGCACAAGGTGGAGGTCACCCTGGACTGGGTGCCAACCCATCGCAGGGCACAATCGCTCACACACTCACACACACCCATTCACTCACTACAGACAATTTGGAAATTGTCCTATGAACATATTTATTTAAAAATCTAAACTATTTAAATCTCATTCACGTTGTTTAACTAAGTACTGTAATATTTTGTCTATTTCCTGGAATCCAAGTCAAAATTATTTATACTACTTGTTTTTGTGTTATTCAGGTTAGGATTAAAGCGATCCAATTCAAATGAGCAGTTACACAGCCTAATAACTATAATAACTTGATCATAAATACAATACCTTTGATAATGGTAGGTTGTGATTTTCACCACTGTACCAAACATTTGGGGTTTTTTTTAATCATAGACCCCGTATCTATGCTTCAGTGACCCCAGGGGGTCCGGACCCTACTCTGAATACCATGCACTGAAAGTCTGTACCACCCACATTATGTGTCTGGAAAAGAAAAGAATAAGAACATAATATCTCCTTTTTCACAGACACAATGCTGGTGCTTGTTCAGGTAACAACTGAACCTTTTTAAGAACCGTTCCACATTCCACATGCCACATTTATACAGAATCAGATGTAGGAATGTTTTAATGAATATGTTAACAACTATGAACAGTTTTACAGGTTTAATCTCTGAATCGAGAACCTATATTACCACACGAAGACAAATCCTTCTTTTTCAAATCCTTCTTTATTTATTTAAACTATTTATTAGTGTGTAACTGCTTTAGGGAGGTTTATTAGTATTGGCATTGTAACTCCTATTCAGTTTGATGCTACGGACAGTAAAATGGTGGCTCCTTCCTCGATTTTTTAAGTTGGTAAATTTATTACATCAACAAAATGGCACCATCTCGACCCTGATGCCTAATGTCACAACTTCTTGGTTCCAGACCAGCAGAATTTTAGTGGTGGGACTGATTCTGTAGCCAAGAACCAGCTGTTTTACAGTGAAAAACATGGAATGTTTCAGGATTAGGTCCTCACTCTAGATGTATGACCTCTTCCTCAGTTTTTCTCTGAATAGTACAAGGTTCTATATAGCACTGTTAAGTAAATGGTAAATGGTCTGCACTTATATAGTGCTTTTTTAACCTTTGCGGTTCCAAAGCACTTTACACTGTGTCTCATTCACCCATTCACACACACACTCACACACCAATGATAGCAGAGCTGTCATGCAAGGCACTAACTTGCCATCGGGAGCAACTTGGGGTTCAGTGTCTTGCCCAAGGACACTTCAGCATGTGGAGTCATGTGGGCCAGGAATCGAACCGCCAACCCTATGATTAGTGGACAACCCGCTCTACCACCTGAGACACAGCCGCCCAACTAGACTAACCAGTGGACCAATCTCGTTGCACAGCATCTCAAATGTTGTTTTTGTCATTCTGAAATACCTGAGCCAAAGTCTGTCATCGAAATAAGGTCCCTTTTTGGTGTTCAAGATTTAACCATTTCTCTAAGAATGCTGACACAAGATCATTTGGACAATTGGCACAATATACAGTTTCTACACACACTAGGGCTGTCAGAATGAATTTCATGGCACCCCGTCCAGGATGTCCCCCGCCTTGTGCCCCGAGTCCACTGAGATAGGCTCCAGGCTCCTCGGGACTCTGTGTAGGATAAGCAGTAGAGAAAATGGATGGATGGATTTTTTTTTTTTCATTTTCACAATATTTACGTATCCAAAGATGATATAAGTGCATTCATAGCAGAAAAATGCAGCATATAGTGTTAGTGCCTCACAGCTCCAGGTTCCATGATTTGAGCCTCAGCACAATTCTGCATGTTGTCTCTGTCTATGTGTGTGTGCGCGTGTGATTTCCTGTGATGGTTGATTTCCTGGTATGTTATCCTGGAATAGGCTCCAGATCCACCACAAAAGCAGGATGAAGAGGCTACTGAAGAGAAATGAATGAACTCTTTGTACACGTCTAACTATCTCACATTTCAAAAAATATCATATTTCATATTTCACACCACATCTCTGTTCTAGTTCTTCCACACACAGGACGAAGACCGAAGTTTCCATTTGCGACTCCATTATGGAGAACACAAACTGGGACTCGACTTGCGCAGCCTCACTCTCACTTCTCGGTGACCACCATGATCCAGTGGCAAGAATGAGTCAAGACGCCATTCATACAATACGGACACTTTGGAAACGCCAATCAACCTACCATGCATGTCTTTGGACTGGGGGAAGAAACCGGAGTACCCGGAGGAAACCCCTGCAGCACGGGGAGAACATGCACTCCACACACACAGGGCCATGGTGTGAATCCCCAACCCTGGAGGTGTGAGGCGAACGTGCTAACCACTAAGCCACCGTATGTCCCCCTTCCACACTCATATATGTACACATTCCCAAGCATAGCAGCATGTTTTCATATATATTAAATGGACCATAAACTCATATTTACAGTTTACTCACATTACATAAACACATAAAACGGTAGCATATAAACTTACTACACAGAGCAAACAATAACCCTTAAGTGAGAGAAAGTGGTTTGGAAAGCAAGCTCACCCAGGTCCTTGATTTTATATATTTTGCCTATAAAAAAAGACATTTCTCTCTCCCTCTGTCTCCCTCTCCTTCTCTCTCTATGGGTGTACTACATTAATTTCATGTGAATGCTTTAGACATTATAACGGCGTAGTGAGATATGCCTCACCCCACATGTGTATAACTGCACAGTGCACATAGCTCATAATAATAGCACACATACAAGTGCCATACTGACTTTTACTGTAGTGCTAAAGGGCAGGGTATGGTATGAGAATGGTTTTATGCAACAAGTATGCTGTGTATCTTTATGTGTGTGTCCAGTTTTCCTGAGAATGGTATGTTTCAACAGATGTACATGATGTTTACAGTATAAGTAAGATGTATTGTATGGGTATGGAAATTCTGTATGGGCTGAACAATATTCCACTGTAGGAATGTGTGATAATTCACAGATTTTAGACAGTCACACTGTGAAAGGTCAGTTGTTAACATTAGACAGTAGCTCTTTGTTTTGCTGTGCTCTCTCACTCATTCATTCATTGTGTGTCATTCAACATGACAATAAATTAGCCTTATATAATGAAAATACCTTTTCATGATCAGTTTTGGCTTCCAGGTGTGTGTGTGTGTGCGTGTGTGTGTGTGTGTGTGTGTGTGTGTGTGTTAGCAGGATTATACATCATCTGTGCTCTGACCTGATTCTGATGAAAACCAGATCTCACCATAATCCTTATTTTATTTTAGACAAATAATGTCTGCATGCTTTATTGCTTTTTCTCACACCTCTCATGCTCACATACATACCATCTCACTCTTTACTTCAGATTCTTCACTTAAGTAAAAGACTATGAATATTTGCCCCTAGATGCACCAAACCCCAAGTCTTTACCGCCCCCCGACCTCTCCAGATGTGACCATTTTCCTTCCCAATCAACCACTAAATCTCCCCAAAGCTCAGTACGACCACAAATCCCAAATGGCAAACCTCCAAAGTATCCTAATAACCTCTACTGATTCCTCGCTAACACCTAGAGTCCACACTGCAGCCAGATGTGTACTCAGGTGAGCACATCACTCTAACAAAAAAAGAGAAGAAGAAATCAATTAAAATAATATGAAATTTTAAATGTAAAAGTATGCAAATTAGCAATACAGTAATAGTGAGGGATAGTGTGATTATAAATAATTCCCTTTTATAACTGTGTACTGCATGGTCAAAAAGTGCAATTGTATAACCAGGAAATTCATTATAGTTCTCACATGAAGTTTATTTTGTTGAAGTGATCAGCTGTTCACTAATGGAGAATGGAGTGCAAAACTGTTCGTGACAATTACATTCCTAAAGCTATCATAGCAATTATAGTCCTCAGCCATTGTAGCAAAACTATTCATATCGAATGCAGGCCAAAGTCAGCTTCATGCTTTTTAAGTGGTAAATCATAGATTAGTTTTTAACCTAGGCAAAGTTTAGTTCAGCCCTTAATTTATAGGCAAACCCTAGCCCAGCTTTTATCCTAGGCAAACTCTAGCGAAACTTTTAACCTAGGAAAACTCTAGCCAAACTTTTACCCTAGGCAAACTCTAGCCAAACTTTTATCCTAGGCAAACTCTAGCCAAACTTTTATCCTAGGCAAACTCTAGCCAAACTTTTATCCTAGGCAAACTCTAGCCAAACTTTCACCCTAGGCAAACTCTAGCCAAACTTTTATCCTAGGCAAACTCTAGCCAAACTTTTACCCTAGGCAAACTCTAGCCAAACTTTTAACCTAGGCAAACTCTAGCCCAGGTTTTAACCTAGGCAAACTCTAGCCCAGCTTTTAACCGAGGCAAACTCTAGCTTAGCCCATAACCTAGGCCAGACCTAACATTAACCGAATCCTATGCATAGTCTAGTCCTGAAGCTCGGGAAAAAAAAAAAAAAACATTCTTCACCCCTAACAATAATCCTAACCCATAACTAATCCTAAACCAACTATTTTCTAAAGTATTATTGTACCATGAATGTTGACCTGTCATAATATTTTTCTTGATGTGTAAAAACCTAGCATAGCTACAAGACAATAACACCTGCTAGCTAGGCTCCAGCTCACTAGCTAGCAAAAAAAAAAAAAAAAGAGTAATAAACGACATTACTAATGTAATGATGGGACATTAGTATGATGTGAAAATCTTTACACACTTAAACTTCCAGTGAAAACTTTTTTTTCATCAAGTCAGTCGACATAACTAAATTTCCTCTCTGACGAGTCAGTCAGGTGTTTGGAAGCCGCTATGCCGTTATATACAGCACATCCATGATGTATAGACCCAAGAAGTCTTAAAATACAATCTATATAAATCCCTACCTCATTTCCCCCGACACACACCTACACTCTCCAGCCTGCCATTAGCCTGCTTCCTGTCAGAAATCTGGGCTCATTGCCGCAACATCTCAATGCAAACACCAGCACACTTTAACTAAAGCCCCCCGGACATCCACACATACACACACATACACACGTATACACACACACACTTTACAGCCCCAAGCTAATTTCCCATTTCCATGTGGCGCCTGGGTTTAATCCTCCAGCACTGACTCCCTAGAAAAACACACACTCTCTCTCTCTCTCTCTCACACACACACACACACACACACACACACACACACACAAAGGGCTTAGGATCTTGGTACACAGAACAGGCACACATACACACACAGTTAACCTGCTGGCATGAACATTTATAGATTTGAGCACATAATTGCTCTTTGTGCTGCCACCAATTTCCCACCTATTTACCACCAATTACCAAGTTACACCAGCCAGTAAATTTTGCATTTTATAGCACAGATGAACACACAGACACACACTACTGCACACACACACACACACACACACACACACACACACACACGCACACACGCACACACTGGTGCGCATATTGGAGCACACATACACACAGGTGCATGCACAAATATACACTGAAATGCTGCATATGCTATATAGAGAGGCACGTGTACACACACACACACA
The DNA here is from genome assembly GCF_023375685.1 of Ictalurus furcatus. Classification (NCBI taxonomy): domain Eukaryota; kingdom Metazoa; phylum Chordata; class Actinopteri; order Siluriformes; family Ictaluridae; genus Ictalurus; species Ictalurus furcatus. The sequence goes on along the minus strand of NC_071259.1, from coordinate 25,178,838 downwards.
CACACACATAGGTGCATGCACACATATACACTGAAATGCTGCATATGCTATATAGAGAGGCATGTGTACACACACACACACGGGTTCATGAATGAAAACAATAAAATCGTGTGCAAACATACAGGCTTTTGATTCATGCACGCAATGTAGGAGCCCTGACACACACACACACACACACACACACACACACACACACACATACAGTCGAAAATCCCTGTATCCATTTCATTTTTTTCATGATAACAACCAAAAAAAAATCCCCTTAAACTGGCCATAAAACATTAAGAGTGGTTCCTCCATAGGTGCCTGATATTTCCCAGCAGCCAGAAAGAGCCAATCATTTCACAGCTAACTAAGTGACCACTAACAAGGGTCACAGAGTCAAAGGTTAAACCCACATACCCACCTCTCAGGGTGTTGCATTACCTACAGAGAAGGAGACAGGGAGCTGGAGAGCTTGAGCTGAAAGACACAGAGTGAAAGAGATTAGGAGATTTAGGTGATTTAGGCTGCATCAACAGAAGCACAGAATCCAAACCAACCAACTCCCTTTGAAAATGAGGGCTTACCCTCAACGCGATTCCTGACATTTTTAAACAAATTAAATAAAAATATCCTGCACCATGAACGTTTGCAGGTCTGAAGTTTTGTGTTTTATACTTTTGAAATACTTTTTTTTTTTTTTTTTTTTACAAACATAAGGACCATTCTTTCTCAGCCACAAATAATTAAAGGTTAATGTGGTAGTGCAAAGACCAACATCTAGTTCTGAGACTTAAAAATTAACGGAACAAAAACTGCTCAAAGTCTTAAAATTACTCACCTGTGATATTACAATTCAATCATGTCACTTTAATGTTGAAAAAAGAATAAATGTTTTATTTCCATTATGTAGACTTATGAGACAGTTATCTTCATGATAACTGACACCCAATGACGTGTCATGATATAAGAAAATAGCAGATGAGAAGGAGGTAAAGACGTCACAACATGAAGTAAAGTTTGTTCTGCTCTCAGGATACATGGTCATGCATTGTCTGGCTTATACCGTAGTCACTTATTAGCATAAAAAAACAACTGTGTTTGTATGATGTTTTTTTTTTCCTGGTTGATAATTAAAGTAGCATGAAAACATCAAACTCTTTGTTATAATTCAAATACCATGAAAATATCAAACTCTATAACTATTTCTTATTTTCATTTACACAGACTAGCAATTACATAGGGAAACAAACACTCACTGTCCACTTCATTAGGAACACCTGTACACCTGCACATTCATGCAGTTATCTAATCATTCAGTCATGTGGTAGTCAATGGATAAAATCATGCAGACACAGGTTAAGGGCTTCAGTTAATGCTCACTTCAAACGTCAAAATGGAAAAAAGAACGTGATCTCTGTGACTTTGATCGTGTCAAGGATGGATGTTGGTGCCAGATGGGCTGGTTTGAGTATTTCATATACTGATCAGATACTGCTGATCTCCTGGGAGTTTACACAGAATGGTGTGAAAAACAAAAAACTGGTTTGAACTGACAGGAAGTCTACAGTAACTCAAATAAGCACTCTTTACAACCGTAGTGAGCTGAAAAGCATCTCAGAGCACACAACACATCAAACCTTCAAGCAGATGGGCCAGAAATGAGCAGGTGTACAGGTGTTCATATTAAAGTGGACAGTAAATGTAGGAACCATATTTAATAATCTTAAATAATGTCTATAATTGTGCCCTGCGATGGACTGGCACCCTGTCCAGGGTGTACCCCGCCTTGTGCCCGATGCCCCCTGGGATAGGCTCCAGGTTCCCCATGACCCTGAAATGGAGTAAGCGGTAGAAGATGGATGGATGGATGGAATGTCTATAATAGTGGTCATTTATAGTTATTGGCATTGACAAAAAGTAAAACAGCTAGCAGCATTAGCAGCATTTAGTTAACATAGACATTCACACACAGCTTAATTGTATAAGTTGGTTCCTTCCTAGCATGTAATTATACATAAAACACCTTAAAGAAACTCTGAAAGCAAGGTGTAAAAAAGCAAAAATTAGCTTATTCTCAACTGTTATTTATACTCACTAGCATAATGTTCCAAGGTTTTTACAGAGTAGGCTAGCTGAAACATTGATTTGGTACTGCAATTAAATACCGAAATTAATAAACACAACACAACAGAGGTTTATCAAAAAAATATATTTGTTAAATATAGGTGTGCAACAATTACTGACAAAAAAAAAATATGAGAAAAATATATTTGAAGTATATTCCCATTGACCCTAAGCCTAACCCTAGATCAAAAAGTTAAACAATACAGACAATTTTTCACAGCGTTCTTTGCTCATATTTACCAAGGGTGCCAATATTAGCCTGTACATAGTATCATTGCCACTGGAGCCACGATGTCCAGAGGGCAAGATGAATTTATGACAAACTGGTTAACATAAAACAGGGCAAAAATGTTACATTTATGGTCAAATTCTTTAAGTGTTCTGCTAATATGAAATCCTTTACCTATTTATCAAATACACCATTACTGCTATAGATTGTATCTCCAAAAAGGTCCTGAAATTTCAAAAATTCTTGGAGAAATGACATCATGTCAAATGGATTCACAAGATTCAATAAAGTTCCAATATTTTTCACTAAGGTCATAGTTTCGGCAATTCATTGTACTATCAATTATGTGGAAAGATCAACGTAGAGTACATGTGTGTGATTTATGTCGCGTTTGAGGTGGTCTCCAGTGTGTGACCTCACGAAGAGAGCACCAAAGCAAAGCCTGCCAGACTCCTCCAAATCCCCACGAGGACTCGCAAATCTCCCTCTCTGGTGGCTTGCTATTGTAAATGTGTCTTCACTAGGGAGTGATTTAGTAATTGATGTGTCTCAGCTTGGCCATTTAGACTAATCCTACTCAGACTTACACACACACACCTCTGGATTCCAGAGTCCGTGCCCTTTGAACTAGGCCTATCAAGCTCATTCCTCATATGTGCAGGTAGTGGACAATTGAACTAAGCCTAAATCTTCTCTTACACCAAGCCGGGCATTAAAACACATTGGGGGTACAGAGGTGGTACTCATTCCCTCATACTCTCTTTCTTTTATCTTTCCTTTTGTGTATCTCTGTGAGGACAAATCCGTTAGCTAGAGCGTCTATGCAACATAAACACAAAGCATTCCCAACATCAACACAAACACTGCCAAAACTTTTACACATCAATAAAAATATAATCTCTGTCCTTTAGCAAGTTCAAAAAAGTTATTTGATCCATGCAAAGCTTTAAGTAAGGAATAAAACATGACGTGGTGTGCTGTTATAAGAACATGTTCTGAAGAGTTTAGTCATCTTATACCACAGCAATTTTCCAAGAATTGCATTTTTAAAATTTATGACTGAATCATATTTTTAACCATTTATAGCTACATTTAATGTTGGGGAATGTTCAGGGGCCTGTACTATGAGGCCAGTTTAGGTGGCCAACCCTGGGTTTTAGGTACCATGAAAGTGGTTTGGCTTTTACCGGTTTTCATCGGTATAGTAACTCACGCTTCACGGCACTTCATAGAGAAAGAGATTTTAGGGATAGACAAAATCCCCTGGCTTTCCAAGATACTTAATTGCATGAAAGATATCAATTTTCCATGGATGGAATATCATATCTTTGTCAACTTCTCGAGCCGCACATGAAAAATCTGACACCCTGAAACCACACTCTTACTGTACAGCAAACTGTATGTATTGCTTTGTGGTTCTTTGCAAGTGGTACATGTTTGTGGTTATATATGTGGTGGCATTATTCCTATCCTAATATATTTTTACAAATTGATATTTATTTTTTAAATATTCAATTAAAGCAATGTACATATATATTAAATGAAATTACATGACATATTTTGGAGTTGTAAATCATCAATCTGTTTTATTCTCATTGTGAGCCTATAATAGTAAACAAACAAAAGTAAGCAAATGTTCCGCCAGCAATGTTCCCAAGCTTTTTTGCGGTTAGTGTAGGTTTAAATGCCTCATATATCCGCATAATAATTTCTTGCTTTTCAGCAGAAGTATGATGCTTTTTCCCATGTTAAACACTATTGGTTGTTTATTGCCAGTGTCACACTTTTAAGTGCACGTGCTTAAAGATCAAAGCCTGAATTGACAGAGAAAGTTGATAACCAGCGTCATGGTACCAATAAAGCCTGATTGGATTGTTTTGGTTTTGTCAACTCGAAACTAATCCCTTAAACCTGAGTTTGTTCAACTCCCTTCATGGTACAGTCCCCAGGAGACTAGTTAGAAGTTAGCTCCTGTTATCTTGTTATGTTATAGCAGCTATAAAGGCTGATTCCTTCACCAGCCTTTCTTTTTCCCTCTCTCTTGAAGTTAATAAGACAAGCTTAATAAGCTTCCCAAGAAAAGGTAAAATGCTGAATCTTCTGTCCTGAACACTCTCCCATGTTATAAAACTTACCGACTGTCACAAAGCACGACACTGAAGACTCCTTCCATAAATATTAAATAAATATCTCCTTATAGAAACTTCACCATATCAATTATATGATTATATGTTTTTCATCGTTAAATAACATGGTTTTAATCCATGTTATTTAATCCTTACAATTTCCTGTGAATGAGTTGTTACTATAGAAACAGTAACATATTAGACTGACTGCATTAATACATAGTAAATCTGTGGTTTGAATTACAATCAGCACTATTGTCAGATGTGCAGTTACTGAAAATTAATCAACACCAGTCAGATTTGAGAATTCAACACCACTGGGGTCTAACCGAATTTCTACAGAGGAATGGTCATAATGATGAAAATGACATCTGAACAAATAGGATCCCATCTGTATAAGATCAGTGAGCTGTTTTCCATGCGGTGTGTTTGTGTGTATTGCCTAAGTGGCTTTGCTCATTTTTCTTCATTGCTTTGATTTATCTTGTACTCATCAATCTTTTCCACGTAGAAGCAGAGAAGCAGGTGAGAGGTCAATGGATAAATGATTGTTTGGTATATGCCTGCACCCGAATCCCCCCATACAACGCGCACCACCACCACCACCACTGCCAATTCAGCAATGAACAATAAAGAAAGTGTGTATATGTGCATCTGCACCCATTATTCCATCCCACTGTCTATCACACACACACACAAGCACACACGCGCAAACAATACAGCATACATTACACTTAAATCTTATAATATCTGAGATAAGAAACCACTAGTGAGTTTATTCATCATGGCTCCAGATATGCAGACTTCCCAGTATTTTAATTACTGATCATTATCCTTTCAGCACAGTATCAGGGGAGGTATGTAAGGCTGCAAGACAGACAGCGAGAGAGTGAATGTATATTTAAGCTATATGGTTCCCACTTATAATGCTGACCAACCAAAAAATCTGATCCATTTACAAACTAGAGAACACACCCACTCACATACAGGGACTCCCCCAGGCTCACTCATATATTATATACACGCATATAAATAAACACAGTCTTTCTCCCTTTCTCACAGAGCAATGTATCTGATGGCTATTCTCTCTGCTAAATAGATTATTTTAGTCTGGAAGTAATTTGCTGCTGCTGGAGGCACAAGGTGTGTCCACTGAGTAAGCAGGACTTCCACAGGCTTTGAGTAAGAAAGAGAGACAGAGACAGAAGGAGAGAACACATAGCTTTAGAGGACATTATTAACATGTTCAGTTTAGTCGGAATAAGTACCACATTTGATGTTGTTGATAGGATGTACCCAACATATTTATGTAAAATAATTTTATTTTAATTTGGTCCCCGGGGGGCATGGTGGCTTAGTGATTAGCGTGTTTGCCTTGCACCTCTGGGGTTAGAGGTTCTGCCCTATGTTCACGGAGTTTGCATGTTCTCCCAGTGTTTTGGTGGTTTCCTCTTCCTGTCCAAAAACATGCGTTGTATGGTGATTGATATATCCAAATTGTCCGTAGTGTGTGTGCGTGATTGTGCCCTGCAATGGATTGGCACCCTGTACAGGGTGTCCCCCGCCTTGTGCCCCGAGTTCCCTGGCTTATCCTATAGGCTCCAGGCTCCCCACGACCCTGTGTAGGATAAGCCGTTTGGAAAAGGGAGTGAATATTTTTTTTAAACATTTCATTTTGTCCTGCTCCTTTAGAAATTCCCAATTTTGTCATTTGACTACATTTTGACTACTTTTTGTCAAATGCCTAATGACTAATTTTTCAAATGCCTAATTTTGTCCCTACTTTTTTAATTGCTGATTTTTTCCATTTCTCCCCCAACGTTGCACCCATCACTTTCTACATATGGTAGATAAAAGTTCTAGATATAAGTTCCCTATATATTTTGAAATCAGTTTTGTCCGCACCACTCTTTGTTATTTTGTCTTTTAAAATCTTTTCATCGCAGAAACCATGAGTTATCATATAATACCACTTGAAAATCTAAAATTCTGAATGGTGTTGGTTTCTCACGGTGATCATGGTGTCTACTGTATAATGAAATACCTGTGTTTCTCTTCTTTGACAAGCCCCTCACAACCTCCGACTTTTGCACTGCGAATTTATTTAGCAATAGTCCACAATCATGATATTACTGAAATATTATGTACATATAACCTTTGGTTGTCATAATAGCAAACAGTTTAGACAGTATGAAGGATCATATTCTTTTTATTGAATTAGCTTTTTTTCCACTAGTGCATTTTTTCAATGGGAACCCAGTGAAAAGTGATAACAGCCAAAGCAAGTATGAATTTCCAAACTGTCCATCCTTGGGTAGTCAGAATGGTTTAAAATGAGCTGTATGTGCATGCTAAGATGATTCAATATGGCACATAGAAGCACATTCTCTTCCAACACAAGAAGCCACATCTGCTTGTAAAATCATAGAGATGTCTATCTGGATGGGAATAAAATGATCAGACTCTTGAGACTGTTGAAGAACAGAAAGCTAGGGACAGACCCAATTCTGAAAAAGTTGGGACAGTATGGAAAATGTTAATAAAAACAAAGAGGAGTGATTTGTTAGTTTACTTTGACTTGTATTTGTTTTTTTTTTTTTTTAAATGTATAAAGACGAGGTATTTGATGTTTTACCTAATCAACTGCATAGTTTTTTGAAGGTAAACGTTTATTTTGAAATTGATGCATGCAACACATTCCAAAAAAGTTGGGACAGGGGCAATTTAGGACTAATAGCGAATAATAAGTTGAAATAAGAAGATGATGTGAAACAGGTGAGGCAATCATCTAATCATAGCATAAGGAGTCTCCAAAAAAGGCCTAGTCCTTCAAGATCAAGGATGGGTCAAGGCTCGCCAATCTGCCAACAGATATTTTCAACAGAATCTCCCCAACTTTTTTGGCACTGCGGATTTATTTTGGATGGTAATTTTCTCAGTGGAGAGGAAAAAGTGTGAAATGACACCATCAATTAAATATGCAAGTCTTTACCACCAGAAAGATCACTGTGAATAATTGATCATGAAGGTTTCAAACTAACTTGTGCCACTAATTTTCAAAACAAAGGCCTGCAACTTGCCAAGTTCATGATGTGATATAAAACAATCATACAGTGGAATGAAATCAATGCATCTTAGGCCAGCATGGATAATATACTGGTTACATTCTGGAATCTTGGAAAGCACAAACACAAACACAAACACACACACACACACACACACACACACACACAACAAGAAACTCTCCAGAGAATTGAAATGTTTCACAGGCCGAGATATCCAGACATATTTCTGTGCATTTTTGACAATGCAGTCTTTATGCTCTAATGTATGGACACTTAGTGAGAGTAATGTTCCTCAGTGTGATTTATACAGCAATCAGTTTCCCATAAAAAAATTTTGTTCACCTCACATACAACCTGTTTTAATAACTCGTAACTCAAATACAATGACAATAAAGTATCTTAGCCGGATTCCTAAACCATAATTCTCAGAAGAGAAACTGATTTATGTCTCTACATACAGGTACATATGTACAGTATGTTGCTGTTGTTCTGCCAAGATTGCGATTTGTCAAGCGAGAAGTAAATGTCTTATACAGAATTTTTCCCACAACTTGGTCCTTTTACCCACTTATTTTACCTACAATCTTGCTTACTTTATTATACCTTCCTTATTAACTGATTTTACCTGCTTATTGCCCTTGTTTATTTTACTTACCATGGTTACATTATTTGCTTACTTTACATACATTTCTTATTTTACCCACCTTACTTGCTTATGTTATTTACCTTAGTTATTTAATAAACTAACTTACGTAATTACTTAAGTTTCTTTGCTTATGTTACTTACCTACTCATTTACTTACTTGGCTACATTAGGGTCTTTCTTTCTTTCTTTCTTAATTATTTTATACTCTCATAAAGTTTAAAAAAAAAAAAAAAAAGTCTAACACAGAGACATGCAGTCATTATTTGTTCATTTTTCACAATGCAGTCTTAATGCTCCAGCGTAAGGTCAATCAGAGAAAGTAATGTTTGGTGTGTGTGTTTGTGTGTGTAAGAAAATATGTGATTTATACAGCAATTGTTGTTTTTTTTTTCCATAAAAATGAAACATTTGTTCACCTTGCATACAAACTATTTTAGTAAGTCATAATTCAAAAACAGTGGCAACGGAGCTTAGTGACATTCCTAACCCGTATTTCTCAGGGCAGAGAACTTACAGTAGATTTGGGCTTTTGTATAAATCTCTACATACGGTTACATACGGTATATTCTATATGCTGTTGTACTGCCAATTTTTCAAGCGAGGAGAGAATGCTTTATAGTTTTTCCATTACTTACTTATTTTACCTATGCATTTACTCACTTTGCCTACCCTCCTAATTTAGTTATTTTATCTTTGTTACTTACAGATGTTACCTGATTACTTCCCTTGTTTACTTTTCTTCCTTTGGCTACTTTACTGAATTACTTAACTTACCTGCTTACTTAACTCATTTACTTGCTTTCCGGTTTCTCATAACAATTAAAATCTATTTTGTTCACCTCATATACATTTTAGTAGCTCATAACTCCAATAGAGAATATAAAGTGTCTTAGTGACATTCCTAAGCCTCAGAGTTGAATCCAAAATCTTTACGCATAGACTTATCTAAAATCTAAGTCTTGGCATAAAGGTACATATATCATGTTGGTGTTGGACTGCCAAGACTTTAATTTGTCAAGCGAGGAGGAAATGCTTTATAGTTTTTCCACTGGTTGGGATGACTGTATAACTTCAAACACTTTTAAAGGCTCAGGGTCCATGTTGTTTAACATGCCTTGATGCATTGAAAAGGAAAGGTACCAGCATATTTTCTTACTTATCTTAATTCCAAACATACCACTGCAAAAGTGGTATCTTAGCAAGTGGAGATATCTGGAATAAAGGAAAATTTAATGATCCAGTATTTGTCATTATGAGATTAATTTACTTTACTTACTTATTTTAATTGCTTACTTACCTGCTTACTTTACTAATTTACAGTGCTTTAGTTTACATCATATGAATTATTTTACTCACTTACTTACTTTACTTGCTTGCTTATTTATTGTTTACTTCAGTTAACTTACATTACTTGCTTTCATTACTTGGTTATTTACTTATTTACTGATTTAGTTTACTTTAGATAGCGCCACTTTTTGAAGGGTTCCTACTGTAGATAATACCTTCATGACACAGTGCATAATATTTTAGAAAGCAGTGCTTGGCAGTTTCTGAAAGGCTTATATCAAACATGCAAGATTATATTGGAAGTTTTATGCAACTTTGTCTTTACATGGAAAAGAGACCCAAAAAAAACAAAAATCAGTTATCATTATGTGTTGACTGAGATACTGTGTTACTGTTTTTTTGTTTGTTTGTTTGTTTGTTTGTTTGTTTTTCTATCTTGCAAGTTAGCTTGTTTTTATTAACAAAAAATTTGTGACACTTGTAGAAGGTATACATAGCAGTGTTCCATAAGAGGGCTATGGATGTAAACTTATTAATACTTTAGTTTGAGGGCATTAACATTGGAATGGGGCTCATCATAATCATAATTATTTTAATACAATGGACTGAGCATTAAATTCCTTGCTCTTATAATGAGTAGATAGAGTAAGTACACCTCACAAAAGGTAAGATGGCAGGTGTACTCTATCCATCCATCCATCCATCCATTTTCTGTAATGCTTATCCTACTGTACACAGGGTCGCAGGGAGCCTGGATCCTATCTCAGGGAACTTGAGGCACGAGGTAGGGGACACCCTGGATGGGGTATCAACCCATCGCAGGGCACATTCACACATCCATTCACACACTACAGACAATTTGGAAATGCCAATCAGCCTACAACGCATGTCTATGGACTGGGGGAAGAAACCAGAGTACCCTGAGGAAACCCCCGAAGCACGGGGAGAACATGCGAACTCCGAGCACACAGGGCGGAGGCAGGATTTGAACCCCCAACCCCGGAGGTGTGAGGGGGCAGGTGGACTAATTTTTGCCAGTATATGATTATAATATTTACTTCTTCAGCTACGCTAAATTTAATGGAAGCTCTGCATATAAGCACACTGCAACTATTTCTACACTATTTATAAATGTGTTTATTTCCTGTTGGTGAATCCTGATAACAACTACTTCACCTCTTGCATGCTTGAGCAGACAGCCAATAGCTTCCTCTCACAATGTGTGTCTATGCAAGGTTCAAAGTTCAAGCTTGTATTGTCTAGGATTTTCTTCCTGTGAGGGCAGGGAAACTTCCTGAACACGTCCACTTACATTGTTTCACTGCAGCAGTGGGATACACCCTTACAGTTACAAGTACATATACAAGTACAAAGTAAAGAATTATATGAATCACACTATTCATGGGGTGAAAACACAAATAAAAGGAAAAGACGCTGATAAAGAAGAAACTTTCATGATTTCTACCTAACAATGAAAAGGAAAGGAAGGGGGAACTGCTTTCCATGGTGTGTTTATCAATAATGTAGAAAAAATATATTCGTGTGTGTGCACCCTATGGGAACTCAATGATTGAGTATAATGTATATCAAAGTGGTGCATATGGCACATCAAAAACCTATATTGCAGTACTCATTAGTCCATTACAAATATTTTGCAGAAATGTAATAATGCAGCCATTTATGCAAAAAAAAAAAAATGTATGCATTTATGAAGACCGAAAGATTTTTTCTCCCAGAATGACTCAGAATTGTATCTTAGATGCTTAATGTTTAAAACAGATGCTCTCATATTAAGGCCTCAACCATTACTGTTACTGTAATGTTACTGCTTCAGGATAGCAGATGAGAATTATAGAGCGAAGGGAACAAACTACACCAATTCAGCTCTCATGTACTCTGGATAAAGTGTACAGTGTGTTGCAAGGTCATTTGTTTAGATAAATGGGAGTCTTGATCCTACCCCAGAGTGATACACAAAGAAAAAACGTAATAAAGCAAACACTCACACACAAAACACACACACACACAGATGGGAAGAGAATGACGTCAAGTAAAAGTACAGCATATTAAAAACAGCTTACTCTGATCAGCTCCTAAAGAAAAAAATGTTGGGCTCTTTCGCGTTTCAGATTCCCTTATAAAGCCTATTTGAATTGTGAACTATACAAAGTCTGTATGCTCTCCTGAGGAAAAAGCTGTATGTTTTATACTTTAAACACTACAAGATAAGCATTCAATGCTTTTTAATTTCACTCTTACTCTAATTGCATGATTTAAATGTTTACTTGTTTCTTATATTCCCCAACAGACAGTTTAAAGGCAAGCCATTATGCTTCCTTAAATCTACTGCATTCCCACTGGGCAGAAAGGTGACTGGCTATTAAACATTGACCTTGGTAGCAAATACAGTTTATACTAAAACCTGATAAATTATTAACCTATTTAAAAAATCACCACATGTATTTTCAGCCCTAGTGCATTTCTGTTCTGCGGTGTGTATAATCGATCTCTGAAATAGGGCCGCTTGGCAAATTCTTCAAACATTGAAAAGAGGTTAGACCACTAAGTATAATCATTAATTTGGAGACTAAAATCATGCATTTCTAAAATGTTTGTCAAAGACCAGACAAAGCTTAGTAAGTGCACTTTCATGGCCAAATTCATTAGTGAGGTTTAGTTTAGGTTTTTACTTATACCTGGGCCAAATTAGAAAATAATTGGGCTTATTTTGAATCTGCCCCTTCTAATATATTCAAAGGATATCCCAATATTAGCAAATGAAAGACCAATGACTATTGGCAGCCAAGCTGAATTGTCATCAATCCGGTTCCAAGAGACAGTATCATTGGTCACAATCGTGACTGAAGTAAAATCTGTAAAATTTGACATATTTAACTGGCCCAGGCACTAGTCACACATTTCAAGGTCCTTCTTAGTAGTTCAGCTCCAGGACTGATATGGCCCTCTAAACGGACATGGCTGGATACAGTTATACCAGAGACAAAGGAAAGACAGTGGATGAACAGAGAAGGGAATTTAAGTCTTAATTCCTGTAGATACTCTGTAAAATGTAATCTGCCTTTAGAGTTGTTTGCCTTTGAGTTGTTTGAGCCTTTGTAGAGTTTCTCTCTTCTATCATAAATTTTTTCAGCTGTCCAGTAAATTGCTTCGGGCTAAGTCAGAGGAAATAAGGAAATTAATTCCTTTGCTTGTACAAGCTTGTCCTTGTATGGATCAATAGCACAATGTTAACTCATATCCAAGACATTTTTTTTAATCTATTCTTCATGGAAATCCGATGTTTAATGGTAGATACAACTCACAGACCTTAGAAAAGAATAGATAGAATTCACCTTTTAACAGTTTGCACAAAAATACTTTAGCTCTCAAATCCAAGGTATCTAACGACAACATATATATATATATATATATATATATATATATATATATATATATATATATATATATATATATATATATACATATATATATATATATAAAGTAGAATCATGCTTTTCACTAAATATTAAAATCTCTTAGGGATATTTATATCTTGTGAACAATGCATTTCTGCCAGTGCAAATTGCAAATAGTCAAATTTATCAAGTATTTCCTATTATAAGATTACAATAAACCAAATATAAACAAACAATTTCAAGCCATTTGTGCTTATTTCAAGCATGAAATATAGTCTTGTTCTATTTTTCACTTATTGTTTTTCACTCATTTTAACATTTATTTCTAAAAAGAAGCAAAATTATCTGCCAATAGAATAAGAAAACTACAAGCTTGAAATGAGTAATAATGTCCAGAAATAGGTTTAATGTTCTTACAGTATATTTGGTTTATTGTAATCTTATAATAAGAAAAGATATTTTCACTTGCTAGGATGACTTTTTTTTTTACAGTGAAAAGTGGAACCTGGTGTGGTCTGCTGCTGTTGTAACCCATAACCCAAGATTTGAGATTATTAGGACTCAGCACTGACATTTTGCACCAGTTTGATACTTCTCCTCTGACATCCTAAGTATGACATTTTCACCTACTGAACTGCCACATAATGGATTAACTATTCTCTGGAAAAACAAAACAACAACTACTAGCTAGAGTCACTGTCTGGGGGGATGTTTTACATGTTCTCCCCATGTCTGTGTAGGTTTCCTCTAGGTTCTCCAGTTTCCTCACACATCCCCAAAACATACCAATAAGTGGAATGGGTGCACTAAATTGCCCCCAGGTTTTAAAATAAGTGCATGAATGTGGATGCATGCCCAGTGTTCCCAAAATAAGCACCAGATCCACTGCTATCATGACCAGGATAAAGAATGAGTGAATCAATTACTCTCTGCAAACTCTAGACACAGTTGTGTGTTATAGTGCCAGTACATCTGCAGTTTCTGAAATATGCAAACAATGCAGTTTGACATCAAGAATTATTCCACTGTCAAAGTTAAAAATGTTCCCCATTCTGATGCTTGGTCTGAACGACAGCAGTACCTATCACAGTGCATATTTGAGTCTCTAGCGTTAGCTGTTATGAGTCAAAGCTTTAATTTGAATGCATGTACATGCATATCTCATGAATTATTTTGTAATCTAAACTTAATTTTTTTTTAATAGTCTGCCAATTTAAATGACTAATCAAACAAAGGTTTGCTCCGGATTTTTTTTGGCCAGCTGTGATACATTAACTAGACTCCCACACTAATTTGTGTTAGACGTTGCTTTTGGATAAGGATGCTTTTGATGTTTTCTCTCAGCATAAGGACCAAATAAGTGCCAATGCCAGTAAAGCAGACCACCATGGAGCTCAAAAATGAAAGACAATACACGTATTGTTTGCTACATTGTTAAGAAGTGTGGTGTTCCTTGTGAGTTTAGCAACAGAAAATGAGTCGGCCTACCATGAATGAATAAAATCATGAAGGACTGAAGAAGACTGCAATGAAGGCTCCAGAACATTTATATATACACTGTGGAGCCAAACGTTTGTGGACATCTAACCATCACACACATATGTGCTTTTTGAACATTCCATTTCAGATTTAATCCCCCTCCCCTTTGCTGTTATACTACCCGCCACTCTTCTGGGAAGGCTTTCCACTAGATTTTGGAGTGTGGCTGTGGGGATTTGCCCATTCAGCCACAAGAGCATTAGTGAGGTCAGGCATTGATGTTTGGCAAGGAAGTCTGCAGTGCAGTAAGCGTTCCAATTCATCTTAAATTTGTTCAATTGGGTTGTGGTCAGGGCTATGTGCAGGCCGCTTAAGTTCTTCTATTCCAACATCAGCAAACCATGTGTTCATGGACCTCATTTTGTGCACAAGGGCATTGTCATGCTGGAAAAGGTTTGGGACCCTTAGTTCCAGTGACACGAAATTGTAATGCTACAGCATATAAAGACATCCTGTACAATTGTGTGCTTCCAACTTTTGGAGTTTGGGGAAGATGCCACAAATGGGCGTGATGGTCAGGTGTCCACAAACTTTTGGCCATATAGTGTAAGTGTGGAAGACGTGTATAAAGAAAAAAATACACCTACAGGATCTCAGAGGGTTCACTACAAGACAAACTTAAACACCAAGGTTCCATGTTAAAGTTTCTTATGAATTACATAAATGGGAAGAAACAAAAGAACTTAATTTATGAAACATAATGGAAGTTATAAAATAATTTCATCGTATATGGCTTCCAGTGATACTGCTCTGTCTACTGTCTTTATTGCCAGTGTGACTGCTGATGGATGCAGTAGGATGATGAATTTTGATGTGAACAGTGGCAAATTGCACAAATGTATTGACCAAGCGAAATTGAATTGTTCCTCACTGTGCAAATAAATTGAAGCACTAGGCATGCATTTCACATACTGAAGACAGAAGCCTCCAAAACAAACATGGCTGAACTACAGGCCTGGGAGAGAATCATTAGGATAAATACAGAGCATTCACTAAAGTCAACACATTGCAGACTTTAACCATCAGTTGCAACAGATTTGCAGAAAAGTATTCATCCTGGTCTACTTAAGATTATGTTGATTTGTGTACTTTCTTATAAATCTTTAAAGTACTTTTGGAAAACAATATATATATATATATATATATATATATATATATATATATATATATATATATATATATAGGTCACCTCGAATTAAAGCTGACAGTCTGCACTGTCCAATATTTAGCGTCTGTATTATATACACAACAGGCTTCAAGAATTTTGCAGCCTACTCGTGTATAATCTAACACACACACAAACACACACACACACACACACACACACACACACACACACTCCTCCTCATTCCAGACATCTCCCTGGGAAAAAGGCGGGTGTGTCCATCAACCATGAGGATGTCTGTCTGGAGGAGGAGAGAGGGATTAGCAAAAAAACAGAAAAACAGAGGTGGAGTGAGGATTAACAAGGAACGAATGTTGGATAAAGAGAGGAACAGTGCCTATAATAGTGCCTCCCTACATCCCACAACCACTAAGACATGCATGTATTGCCATCGCACACCACTGCTCCACATACAGTAAACTCACGAATAACATCATTTCCAAAAGTAATCAAAAATGTACTCACATGCCTCAGCTGTAGTGCTAAGCTTCTGAAAATATACGGTGTGATTTAGAAATTGAGGTATGCCATGCTCATGTTTTCTTTCTCTCTCCCTTGGTACTGAAGAAGACTTTTCTCTTTTATCAAAGACATGCAATTTTTCTGCAAATCAAGTTGAAGTTCTGATTCTGATTGCAGTCCATTTGTCAGTAATAAAACTTCAGCTGGGTTCTCTCTCTAAAAATTTATATGCTTCATAAACTAGTGACCTGAATTGAGCAGAAAGTGTTAGGAACTGCCTTTTAGAAGAAGAAGAAGAAGAAGAAGAAGAAGAAGAAGAAGAAGACAAACTAGACGTAACATTAAATTGGTGGCATGGTGCTGCAGCGATGGTTTAGGAATGCTGCCTCACAGCTCCTGGGTCTCTGGTTCTATCTCAGGTTACTCTGAGTTTCTCTACATGTTCTTCCTGTGGGTTTCCTCCAGGTTATCCCATTTCCTCCACGTGCAAAAATAAGCTAATATATGGATTGGTTTTGCTGAATTGCCCATAGGTGTGTATTAGTGCAAGTGTGTGAGTGCGTGTGTGAACCAGCTGGAGACAGCATGCAGTGGAAATCCTGCTGGAAGTAACCATTGGCAGCCACTTAATTGGTATGAAAAGTTCTAATGTGGGCTAAGAAAGCATTCCCCTACACCATTACACCACCACCACCAGGAACCTGCATGGTTGAACTATGAACAGATCTTAAGATTTGTCATACTACACAGTGGTTTTCAAATATACATATAGGTAAAGCCAATGTTCAGGTAGGCAACACAACCCTGACCAGGATAGTGGTTACTGAAGATGAAGAAGTGCATACACTTTTGGATGGTTAGATGGTTTTTAACATTTTTTGATGGAAAAATATTGTGTTGTAGGGTTCTATGGTTAAACTTCCCTCAGAAGGACACCTTGAGGGTCCTAGATTCATTATATAAATATATAAATATGAGTGATCTGGTTGGTATCCTCTCTGCATGGGAACCTTTAAGAGTTCACCGAGGACAAATAAAATAACTTTGGTTGCACCAAACACCAAAAACTGGAAGAGAGAATAAACTAGAAATAATGCTCCCTCTTCACACACACACACACAGCTCACTGCTGTGACCTTGATAACACTGATGGTCGACAGATTACCTTGTTTACACTGATGATCAGAATGCTGAGGATATGATCCCGACACACACACACACACAGTACCAATTATTTATAGTTCTATTGTCCTGTTCTTCCCTCCTCACTATCTAAATACACTAAGAATAAGAGAGAGGAGACTTGTGTTCAAATGAAACCCTGAATAACATTATGAATATTTATAGTCACACTGTAATTTTGGATCAGTTTGTGTTTCCATCCAGAAAGTGAAAGAAGGTGAGAGAGAGACAGTGGGACAGATAGAGGGGTCATTTAGGACTTCTCACTGGGTGTGTCTGTTTTTTTTGGCTAGCTCTATTTCTCTCTCTCTCTCTCTCTCTCTCTCCCTGTGTCCTGGTTCTGCTCCAGCTCCATCCATGCCCATTGTTCACTTGTGGATCTGTTTGTAATCAAGACTCTTGGCCTTACTATTTACCGCAAACCACACACACACTCTCTCTCACACACACACGCACGCACGCACGCACACACACACACACACACACACACACCCACACACACACACACACACACACACACACTGCCTCTCTCTCTCTCTCACACACACACACACACACACACACTCTATTGATATTTCTAATAAAGCTAATTAATGCAATGCATACAGCTCAGTCTAACCCTAACCTTAAACTCAGTAACCAAAAGGAAACTGTTTTTATTAAATAAAAGCTGCTTTTTATGTTTATTAAAAAAAAAGAATAGTTTAACTAATGGGAAGGAAAATGTCACCACAAGGTCAAAAATATGTATGCGCACACATGCACACACACACACACACACACACACACACACACACACACAAACAAATCGCCACAAATGATGAAACCACAGAGACAATATGCGCCTATACCCCACGCAAACCTTTCAAAATTGTCCCTGTATGACCTGGTGGGAAGAACCTTTCGTTATTTAAAAAAATAAAATGAAATTAAAAGAAATATTATTAAGCCATGCATTCAATATAGTCATTTGAGTTCTATGCCGTTTTCAATTTCCTCTCTGTATTAAATCTAGGTTATTATATGAAACAGGCCAAAATTCATCCGAGCCTAATCCATGTCTCTTGCTCCCTTTCATGTGGATGAGCTGTAACAGAATGTGGTGGAGCCATGGGGACAGATCCCACCATGTTGGTTTGGGTGTGTTGATGGACTTGGTGTTTCAACATATTTGACTTGGCTGTTTTACTACACTTCAGACACTGATTTTCCTAAAGAGAAGAAAGAGTTCTTTCAAATGCAGGGTTATTATTTGCCAAATACTGTACTACTACAGGCAAAGGTCAAAGGCAACATTAACAAGAAAAGATTTTTGTCAATATGAACAAATACATTCCCATTGCAGATTCTGAACGAACTGTTTGCATTTACTCTGAACTTGGCCTTTTGCTGATAATCTCTGTTTAATCAAATTCAGGTATATGGAAGGAGTGGGATTAACTGTCCATGTTAGCATAGCAACAAAAATTTTTTAATTTAGTACGAGTGTTCAATGACCTTGTAACTAGCTCTACAGTGAGAGACAGGGGTGAGTATGTAAAAAGAAAGAAAGAAAGAAAGAAAGAAAGAAAGAAAGAAAGAAAAGAAATGGCTTTAACTCATTTTTTGCCTGTTATTAAGGCACCATAGTGGGCACACTTTCTTGCATGTAGAATCACCTAAAGGGCACTTCATCTCATTTTCTTGCATGTAGGGGAGCCTATGGGGCACTGCTTCATGTATTCTCCACTGGAAGGGCAGCCACTAGGGCACTGCATCTAAGTTTTTTTCCACTGGAAATACACCCTAGAGGGCACTTGATCATATTTATTCTCACATTTAGGGGCACCTTAACAGGAACTTCACATTTTCTCACACATAACAACATCCTAGAGGGCATTTCATCGTTTTTCTGCCAATTGAGGGGCCGCCTTTAGGGCACCTCATTATGTTTTCTCCAATGTAAGGGCACCCTAGAGAGCACTTTTTCATGTTTCGTTTACTGGAGGGGAACTGAAGAGGGCACCTTCACACTGTTTTCACACTGGGGTTATGAGGTGCTGGGCAACTGCACCAGTCCACCAGTGGCAAGAGAGAGAGGTAGTATTCAAGCATGGAGTTTATTTCAGGACGAACGAAGGGCACAATCATAGTCATAAAAACAGGCAAATGGGTTAAAACCAAAGAGATAAACAAAAGACAATCAAGACAATAAGAATTGGCAAAGTGTGCTGAACAGTAAACAATCCAGAAGAGTCAGAAATGAGGAAGTAAAATGTAAGTTGTATGCCCTTTAACCCTTGCACTTATAACCACAATGTTTCTTTGATGTTCATGGGAACATGCAGAATGTATGCAAGCTTAACATGGCTATGATTCTTCAATTTATGGGACAATTAAACACATTTTTTTTTTACTTTGATTATAAAGAAACATCCTTCTGATTGGCTGGATGTTAACACTACCAGAGTGGTGTGTGTTGCTGGCACATACCACATCATTCAACCCCTGCATGTGGAGAGGTTGTGATTGAGGACTGGCCTTTCCCTGGCCTCTCAGGGGGGAGGATGAAGTGGAGTCTTCTTGATTTTAAGTATCCAACCTTTCCCAGGCCCTGGACACTCACTTGTGTAGGCCAAGTAAAAGCCCAGGGTCAGGGTCACTCAGAACCTGAGTAACAGAGGGACATTTCTGCTACTTGCCTCAGGT
This sequence comes from Ictalurus furcatus, assembly GCF_023375685.1. Classification (NCBI taxonomy): domain Eukaryota; kingdom Metazoa; phylum Chordata; class Actinopteri; order Siluriformes; family Ictaluridae; genus Ictalurus; species Ictalurus furcatus. The sequence goes on along the minus strand of NC_071259.1, from coordinate 25,158,924 downwards.
GTATCAAACTGTCAGCGCTACACTGTCACTTACTGTCCCTATTGTCCTATTTTAGTAGTACTGTACTGTCCTGTGTTGTTAGCACATGTTTGCATGTGCATTTTATGTAGATTGTGTAGGTCTTCTGTATTGACTCATGTGGTCAGTGTCTTATTTTATGTAGCCCCATGGTCCTGGAGGAACATTGTTTCATTTCACTGTGTACTGTATCAGCTATATATGGTTGAAATGACAATAAAAGCCACTTGAACTTGAACTTGAGTTGTTGAAGCAGTTCAATAACACTTATGTGAAATATGTATTATCATACAACTCTCTGATGATTTCTTCAGCCAAAGTTTATAAATGTAAGTTATAAGTCTGTATAATTAGTCCCTTCAGGGCTTTTTCAACATAGTTGTTTGATACCACAAAACCTCTGGGAAAGATTAAGTAAACTGTAATGACTTTATACTGCATTGTTCCAGTGTTCGAACATTGGATAAGTAAAGAATAAAACAGGATGGAGCATGTTGATATAGGAAATGAATCAATGATGTCGTGGTGTGAAATGGCCCAACATAACACAGTTAACAACAGCACATAGCCCAAGTGTTTTATTCCTTTTATCTCATAGCAATTTGTCAACACAAACAATTTTTATGTATTAAAGGAAAAAACATATCGTACATCTTTGTCCATTTAAAGTTACATTTAATGTTGTGGAATGTCTGTGAAACATATTCCTGTTATCACATATTTTAACAGCAATGAACCGTCATTCCATCACCAACCTCTATTAAAGTCAATGAGACAAAATCTCATGTACCTCTCCTTCCTAAATACTTTCTAAAAGTTACAACTTTAACACTGACTGTTACGAATTACTGACACTGGAGACGCCTTCCAAAAATATATTCCAAATATAACGTTTCCTCACAGAAAGCCACAACATACTATAAGAATGACCACCGTACAATGTAGGGTAAGAAACTATAACATATTAGAACAAATACATTACTGTGAATCTTGCAGCTGTCCAAGCCGTACTGTTATAGAAAATGAATCAACATCTTCCGACCAATCAGAATCGAGACCAAACATGTCTGTCTTATTCTAAGGCATTTGTTATTATATAATTGTTTTCTGCCCAACATTGACATTAGACCTTATTAATATCTGAGTTTCATTTGTTTCATTCTTTTGTCAGTACAGAGACACATGTTGACATTTTTCTTTGAGGTAATCACGCAAATTACAACCAAAGTTGGTGTTATACAGTACAAAGTAATTAACTCAACTGACATTCCAACTATTACTTTTTTTTACAGTCTCATCGACTGTCCTGTCTGTTATGTCCTACACTCACCACTCACCCATACTAACCCTTAATTACAAAGAATCACAAATCAGCCAATATGAATGAAGTCAAATAAGTAAAGTCTCAATGGTCCCCCAAAGGGGGGGGGGGGGGGGCGGGGGGTGTCAAAAGTAAAAAATAATTGAGGTAATCACGCATATATTTGAGATCCTGGAGATGACATTGATAAATTCTGCAGTTGTCCTTGAATACTAAGCATAAGACTACTACTCTATCGCTATCCTTTTCTATCCTCCATGTTATCTCCTTCTTCCCTGCACTGTCTTTTCTTAAACATTCCTTTTTTTCTTTTGCTACATGTTTCCTGCTTTCTTGAGGGGTCTGCCTTGTGCTTCTATTCCTGCTCAGTCCCTCCATCCGCCCATCCATGTGTAACGTTTAACTGCCTCTAATGTTCACTCTTACTAGTGCGTAACGATTACCATGGTGACAGGCCTCTACTTCTCTTCCTATTTCATTATTCTCTCTCTCAGATATAGGGCTGACCTCCATCCTACCACCCTTTTTCTTCCATCTATTTCATTCAGGCTTATCCAGAGCAGTTCATCCATGAAGAGCAAATATCTCTGGTGCATCTTGCTTGCTCTTCCTAGTCATGATGGTTATATCCCACCCCATAATCCAATAGACATACACATTTTACTTCATATACAAGAACAAGAAATATCATGAAGGATGCAGGATGAAGCAGGTATTTTGTGCACTGTCGAAATTTGAAGGAAAAAAAAAAGTTCACACACATGCACGACAAGCCAAAGATCAGAAGGGAAAAGAAAACAAGGTCGACTAATTCAACTAATGTGAATCCAGATTACACATTATACACAGATGATACAATAGACACTGCCTGTGTGCTTTAATTTGCAGCCAAGGAGCTGAACACAGCATGATGTTGGTAGGGTTTGGGTTATGTGAGCGTATCACTGTGTGACCACAGTCTCCTTTGTTAGAGTGTGGAATCCAGCAAAGCTTCTGAGACAGTGTGTGTTGGAGGGAAAAAAGCGTTATATAAATCAAATAAAGCACTGAATTAACCTGGACCACACACGTGCGCATACACATGGTTTCACTCAGAATGAAAAGAGTTTTTATTTCACACATTCTCTGTGTTACTGTTCTGCATATATCATCAGCGTACATTATACACAATTAAACCCTGATTGTCTGATTGTGGGAGTTGAGAGATTTGACAATCAAGCAATCAATAAATAAAGGCCAGGAATACAGCATCAATAATTCAAATATACTTTTCTTTCTTTACTTGTATAGAGGCACCAACTCACTTGGTGGGTGTGTGTGTGTGTGTGTGTGTGTGTGTGGAGAATGAATAATTGTACTGTTTCCTTACATTTCTATATGTCTTCCAACAAGGTACTAAAACTCTATATTGATTTAAAGGTACGCACACACTCTCTCTCTCTCTCTCTCTCTCTCTCTCTCTCTCACTCACTTCTTTCCCATTGTCATTGTAAGTGCTCTGAGGTTTGTGGTTTATTTGAGATTTATGTTAGTCTGACTTGGCAGCATAGTTTAACCACATAGTTAAACAAACTTTGGGCTGCCTTTTTTGTGTGTGAAAGGGAGCATGCGCGCACGCACACACACACACACACACACACACACATGCATGAGATTTCTGCCTGCAGCCTGTCCTCTCTATGCTGATGAATCAGATACAAAGAGGAAGAAGACTTTATTAAAGACATTTGGCAGTGGCTGCAGGCTTCCATGATCAATGAACATGTATGCACTCTATATTCTCTGTGTGTGTGTGTGTGTGTGCATGTGTGTGTGTGCGTGTATGTCAACACACATTGTCGTGATTCTCTGATGGCCAACTTGAAGATAATGAGCAGGTTAACAAGCAGGTTAATTAGGAGGGCAGTTCGGAGTGTCTCCAGTGACTCAGCTGCACCCAGGGCTAAAACACAGGAAATGGCAGACTGACAGACTGATAGGAGCACTGATGCTATCATGACATCATACAGAGGATAGCAGGCCGTTCAGGGAAATGAGTACACCTGTAATGACAGCGCAGTGCATTCCACAGACAACAGGTCTCCACACACACACACACACACACACACACCTTACAAACCATAAAGCAGCCTTTATGACATCCTTACATTGCATGAAGAGCACAAACTCTAGTAAGATTAATAAGAGCCCTACGGAGTCTTGTATTTTTAGGTAACGTTGATTTTTAGACTTTTATTCAAAGGTTACACTGAATGAGCTGGACAGATGCTCAGAAAAGGGGGGTGTGTTCACAGGACTACAGTCAGCTGTTTATGGAAGCGTGTCGATAAGAAAGCCATCCTGATGAAGGAGATATAAAGAGGAAGTTTTTATGAAATACATTTGGCAGTGGCTGCAGGTCTCCATGATCCATGAACATGTCTGCACTCTAAATACTCTTATTGGGGAAAAAAATGCCATTTGAAGTTTGACAAAAAGCATTGTGATGATGTCATCGTGAAATAAATAAATCAGAATGCATTGTTCATCTGTCTTGTTTTTATTAGTCATCATTCATCTGTGAAATGAGTCTGTGATCATTATCCACAAACATCCAAAATATGTCAATATTCTTTGGATTTAAAGTCATTGTTCTATATTGCCGAATCAAGATGGCGATGTCTGCAGGGAAAACAGTATGCGAGTGTGTAGTTCCAAAACCAAAACAGGATTGACGGAGTGGGAGACTCCAGCCATGTACATACCAACGCCTGAGTCCCGGAAAATGTGTATCAGACTATTAAAAAAAAGAGTCGTGAGTACAATTCAGTCTGCTATGGATGACTGTTTGACTTGACGGTTGACTGTTTCTGATAGTGGAGATTTATTTATTTATTTATTTATTTATTTATTCTCCTACTACGTTGACTATTCACATTATTTTTGCTGCTGATTATGTACTCTTTGGATTATACAACTGATTGAATTTTGGACTGGACTAATTTTGTTTCTTTTTTTGGAGCCTATTTTGTGGTTGGACAATTTTGAATTGATTTTCTTTTTCTTTTCTTTTTTTCTTTCTTGTTTCCTCTCTAATCAAAAATCAATTCTGGGACAGTTGAATTTGCTGAATTTTCAATATACAGATTTGAATGCAAGTCCTTTTGTGTTGAATTTTTTAAAGAGTGGTTATTATTGGTATTTTTGCATTGATTGCTGGTGTGTAAAATCCTCATCTCATTAAGTTACTGGTTTTGTTTAAGATGAATTAGACTACACGAGATCTTTGTACGTTTCCTTTACATTGAGGCTTGAACAATGACCTCAAACTAATGACAAAAATCCTGTCTGGTACCCCAGCATATAAAAAACAAACAAACTAAGAGTGTGGAAAACATTATAGCATGGTGGAAACTCAGCAAATGTGGGAAAAGGTTTTCTGGTCTTATGAGACCAATGTTAAACATTTTGGCCTTGGCATAAAGCACAAATTTCAGGAAACCCAAGCCTAACACTCCTCATTACCCTGAGAACACCATCCTTACAGCGAAGCCTGGTGGTGGTAGAGTCGTGTTGTGGGCAAGCTTTTCAAGCTGGATGGAGCCGAATAAAGGGCAACCATAGGAGAAAACCTATTCCAGTCTGCAACAGGACAAAGAGCATAAGTATAAAGCCAAAGCTACACTTGAGTGGTTCAAAAACAAGGACGTAAATGTGTTAGAATGACCCAGTAAAAGCCCACACCTCAATCTGTTTGAGAATCTTTTTTCAAGGCTTTTCACCAACAATCTCCATCCAACTTTACAGAGCTTGGGCTATTTTTTCAAGGACAATGGGCAACACTATCAGGATCCAGATGTGCAAAGCCCACAGAGACATATCCCAGAGGACTTGCAGCTGTAATTGCAGCCAAAGGTGTTTTTCCAAAGTATTGACCCAGTGGGTGAATACTTATGCCAGGTACTGTATGTCAAATTCATATTTCAACAATTCAAATGCACAGCATCACATGAATGGAAACATAGTGTAACAACAGTAATATAATGTGGCACTTTAAGACATTTTTCTACTGCACATTCAAAAACAAAAAGGATCTAGTTCATTTTCATGTACTAGAACTGACATACTGACAACAGAAAATGGACTGCATCAGCATTTCTGTGTGAACACCGCCAATGTTAATTTAGTTATTCAAATATGCACTGAGAGTAGAAATTGACTGGTTGCCTAACTAAACCAATCATGATTCTTTCTGCACTGGGAGCACATTTCAACGAAAAAAAAAAACTAATTTGTGGGGAAAAAGCAGAAAGTATTTCTGCTTGCTTGGGCTATGTTTATGCTGTAAAGATAATTGTTTATGCTGCTCTCAAAAATTAAATATTTATTCAGGTTAAATAAAATGTTGCTTCTGACTGCACTAACATCACCAACGAAGCCCATGATTTCTTTTGTGGTGTTTGTGCATGACCAGTTGGCAATGAAAAGTTCTGCTGGTGCCGCCAGATTACCAGTAGTTTGTGTTGGCATTAATTTTACTCAGGTATCAAAAAACATCCAACTAGAATGAAATGTTCTGTATTTTGAGTAGTTGTCCTAGTTTTTGGTCTGGGTGGGTAGGTACACAACTGTCTGCTACGCTCATATACACACATCCATCAACACACACACATGGCAAGCACGTGCGTGACCCTGAGCATCTCCCCCATTCCTTTTGTCCCACACATCCCACCTTTCTGTCTTTCCAAATTAATAACACTTCCCTGACACATCGATCACCTTTTCTGCCACGTGACGTCAGGCAGACTTCACCTGCTCAATGACCTTTCAGTCTGACCCCATAGCCCCATAAATAACCCCAATCCACCAATCAGAGGAAAGCACTGAATGAAGAGTCGGGATCGAACTTCCGTGTCTCTCCATCCTCACTGGTTCATCTACAGTGCTGTGAAAAAGTATTTGCCCCATTCTGATTTCTTCTGTTTTTGTGTCTATCTCATAATAAATAGCTTTAGATCTCCAAACGAAATGCAACCTGAATAAACACACAATACAGTTGTTGTTTTTTTTTTTTTTACTGAAGCAAAAAAAAGTTATCCAACACCAATCACCCATGTGAAAAACTATTTGCTCCCTTAAATTTAAAATCTGGTTTTGCCACCTTTAGCAGCAATAATTGCAACTGAACGCTTCCAATAACTATAGTTCAGTGTTTCACAGCACCATGGTGGAATTTTGGCCCACTCTACCCACACTTGGAGGGTTTTTGAGCATGAACTGCCCGTTTAAGGTCCTGCCACAGCATATCAATCGGTTCAAGTCAGGACTTTGACTAGGCCACTACAAACCTTTTTTTTTTAACCATTCAGAGGTGGATTTACTTCTATGCTTTAGATCACTGTCTTGCTGAATAATCCAGTAACGATTGAGTTTCAACTTATGGATTGAAGACTGGACATTCTCCTTTAGGATTTTCTGGTAGAAAGCAGAATTTATATTCCCTCAATGATTGAAGCAGCAAAGCATCCCCACGCTATCACACCACCCATAGGTATGATGTTCTTTTTGTGGAATTCTATGTTTGGTTTACGCCAGATGTAACGAGACACCTATCTTGCATTCTTCCAAAAGTTTTGAGGATCATCAGGGTGTGTTTTGGCAAAATTCAAACGAGCCTTAATGTTCTTCTGGGTTAGCAGTGGTTTTCACCTCAACACTCTTCCATTGTGCCATTTTTGCCCAGTGTCTTTCTGATAGTGGAATCATGAACAGTGACTTTTATTGATGCAAAAGAGGCCTGTAGTTATTTATTTACTTCAATAAATAATATTGTCATTTCAAAACTGTATTCTGTGTTTACTCAGGTTGCCTTTGTTTTATCTTAGATTTTGTTTTAATTTCTGAAACAAATGTATGAGATATACACAAAAACAGAAGAAATCATGATGGGAGCAAATACTTTTTCACAACACTGTACATGACTGTCCTGCAAATGACATGTTGAACTGGGGTGTAGTGACCCCTGCTGCTCGAGCTTTATTGCAGTCCACAGCCTCACACACGCGCACACACACGCACGCATGCATGCACGCACGTGTGCGCGCGCACACACACACACACACACACGACACTAAACAGAAAAGGCTTTTTAATGAATCTCTGTATATAAAGACATCTGACACAGTACTGAATTGAATTAAAGCACATCTGATGTTGTTTGGGTTTGGTAAATAATATCTTGCTCCTCTGCCACTATCATATATAAACTGGCTTTTAAGAAGTGGAACTCAATAAGGCCTTTTTCAGCATTTAAAACACTCATACACACTTCTCACTTCTGTCCCAGAAAGTATATGAGGCACAGAAGGCACATCTCTTAGGGGGCAGTTTTTGGCTTAACCCATGATCCTAACTAGATCCAGCTGTTTGTAGTTTGTGTGCACATCTGGGGGATGTGGAAAAAGAGAGCCATTTTTTTGTGCATATTTGTATTAATGTAGAAATAAACATCTGCAATGGCACATGTGCATTATGGCTGTCTGAATGAATGTCATGGTTCACATACTACTAGAATTTTAGGAAAGGAATAGGAAAGGAAATTCCCAATTCTTTAATTTAAAATCCAATGTTCTACTTTTCATAGCTTAATTTAAGGTAACTGAAACATCTCCTAAACTTTTTTGGTGGAAAATAAAAGCAAAATCAAGGGGTCATTTATGCCTTTTTTTAAATTATTTTTTTCAAATGATGTATTGTTTGACGCTGTATTACATGTTCTTGGTTAACAATTTCCAGCGTGCTTTTACTGAAGTCACTCACTACTTGGCTGAAGCTTAAAATATGGTCTATATTTCACTAAGATTGTTAGTATGTTTGCCTTGCACCACCAGGATCGGGGGTTCAATTCAGAGTGTGTTCAGAGTGTGGATGTTGCTTCGGGGGTTTCTTCCAGGTACTCCGGTTTCCTCCCCGAGTCCATTTCCAAATTGTCCATAGTGTGTGAATGGGTGTGTGTGATTGTGCCCTGCAATCACCCCGTTGGCACCCCGTCCTGGGTTGTTCCCCTGCCTTGTGCTCTGAGTCCCCAGGGATAACCTCCAGGCTCCCCGCGACCCTGTGTAGGATAAGCTGTACAGAAAATGGATGGATGGATGGATTCTATAGATTCTGTAAACTCTATAACACCATTATGTTATGCCCTATTTAGTAGGCATATATAGTGAATAATATATAATTAATTTGGTTAAGTGTATTAAAAATAAAATAATAATACCTCTGTGAAGACAATTTAAAAATATCACCTCAGAAATTTAACAGCAAAGCATTTCAATAAATAAAAACTAAATGGTTCTTGCTTTATACAATTATATGAATTGTATAAATAAAAAATTAATAAAGCATTACAATAAATAATTTATTTATAATTGTGCTATACAATATATAAATTGTATAATTAAATAATATAAAAAGAAAGAAATAAAAAATAAATGCTAAAGCAGAAAAAAAAATTTTTTTAGCGTTTTAAAATTGTTAATAGTAATATGTTCCAGATGTTTTTGTACAATTCATGTATGGAATATGGAAAAGGCTTGCAAACAATGGCATTAAAAAGAGATTCTATACAAACCCAGATACAACTGCTTAATATACAATATACTGTAATTACACAATTCTTTCAGTAGGTCAGTCCCCCAAAACATGTGTTTGACCCCAAAAACCTCAGCTGCCCCTGAACTTCTCCTCATACACTCCATCCCGGCCCACCCCCAAACCACCCATGTATTTACAAACTCCCTAAATCCCAAATGTAGTTACACAGCACTAGCCACAGACCTCCACGAAGGAAGCCCATTGTCCCCAATCAACACCACAACACACACCTGACAGAGCATACTGTGAGAGAGGGAGAGGAAAAAAAAACTGGGTCCCTTAAGAATGGTTACAAAACAGTAGCACATAGGCGGAAAACAAGACTGGAGTGGGGATGAGGGACAAAGTGATGAAAGAGAGAGGGCAAGAGTGGTGAGTGAGGGTGGATGGTATGACAGAGAGAGAGAGAGAGAGAGAGAGAGAGAGAGAGAGAGAGAGAGAGAGGGAGGGAGGGAGGGAGAGAGAAGAGAAGAAGCTAGAAAGAGCTACATGATGAGAAAAAGGAAAAATGGATGAGAGAAGTATGAAAGTGACAGCGATGGGATGGTCTTCTCATCTGCTTGTCTTTCTCTGTTATCCCTTTTAATATTCTCTCATTCTTACTTCACCTCCTTACTCTCACTTTTTCTCCATAATCACACCCTACAGGATGTTTGCTTATAATTATAATAATTATAATAATTAAAATAATTATCTCACTCTCTCCACTAGCTTCTTCCACTGGTGGAATCTGGCACTAAGTTCAAAGCCTGCAGGCCGGTTGCCGTAGAGTGTTGCTTGGCGCTGTGGGTCGTTGCCGGCCCCTGTGATGTGGTCAGAGGCGTCAGGGGTCGAGCACCACTGAGCCACGGATCGTCACGCAATCCAGCACTTTACTACACAGTTCAGCGAGCAAGTGCTGTGGAAACCAGTAAAACACCACAGTGACTAATACCGATGTTGAAAAAGAGTTTTGAAGTAAATGAGAGGGGAAAAAAGAGTAAGAGATGATAAAGCAGACACTAACGTCATGCCTTGACATCTTTCTCAATGCTGACAAGTCTACACTGGAAGCCTTCAGATACGATGTTTGCTTATGAGTTAGAGTTCCACTCTCAAGCTTCTGTTTGACTGCCAACGATGTGACGATTGAAACAACATTTTGTACCAAAACAGCATTGTTCGAATGGTGTGAAAGATTCCTACAAACAACTGAAAATATTTACTAAACCACAAATCCATGATCACTGACTGGCAAGGCTTTCATTTTGGAGGTGAACCAGCTCACTGATTTTGATTTAATTCTGTATTATTTGTTTCAGTATTTGTTTAGTCCTGTTTCCCATTCCCAGTCCTGAAATATATCTGCACTAAACAAATTTAGGCTGCAATCCATTTGAAGTGATCATGGCTCCAAAGGCTATGCTTCTACAGTGAAAATTCTGTAGGGTCGCTATATTTAGTAAAAAAAAAAAAAAATAAAGACCATTTGAAATACACTTAATTTAAACACAGCCTGACAGTTTTATGCCATCGCCAGTTTCATAATCCAGTTACTGTTCACAGCGTCAGGTCCCAGGTTCGATCCCGAGCGTGGGTTAGTGTTAATATGGAGTTTCACAGGTTGGCCGTGTGGGTTTTGTTCCACATCCCCAAAGCAGGCTGGTATGTGAATTGGCTATGAGAAGCCCCAAGTTGTGAATGAATGTGTCTCCTAGGGTGGACTGTCATTCCAACCAGGGTGTATTCAAGTCAAGTCAAGTGGCTTTTAATGTCATTTCAACCGCATACAGCTGGTACAGTACACAGTGAAACGAAACAACGTTCCTCCAAGAACCTGGTGCTACATAAAACAACACACTAACCACATGAGACGACACAGAACTAAATGAGACCTACACATACCTACATAAAGTGCAATAATGTGCAAACATGTGCAAACAATACAAGACAGTACAGTAGCTATAAAACAGGACAATAGGGACAGTAAGTGATAGTGTAGCTCTGAGAAGTACACAGTTCTAGTGTGAAAGTGTCAGATATAACAGGTAGTGCAAAAAGAATAACAATATAATAAAAAATAGCTGTGAATATAAACATAACATATTATGAGTATTGATCAGAATTCCCACTTCATGCCTAGTGTTCCCACTGCAGATAGGCTCTGGTTCCACCATGACCCTGACCAAGACAGGGCGGTTTCTAAAAATGAATGAACGAATGAATGAATTGGTTCACTTCAACTTATTTTGTAAAGTAGTCTAATTTGCCAACACAAAAAAAATGTAAATGCTCTAATTACTGTATGTTACTTGAGGTAATGATAAAATAAAAACAACTGGAAAAGAGACTAGAGAGTGTGGTGTACATCCCGCACCATTTCTTTTAGCTGGTTTGTTATTTTAGTTACAATATATTATTACAAATTATATTATTAATATGGCTCATATTTGATCTTTATAGCACCATATTACAAACAATCTCTGAAATGCCTACCCATTGTTCCCTTCAAAAAAAAAAAACCCCTACGAAGGATGAATGCTGCTGTTTGCATTCCTCCTTTCAAAAGTATCCTACATAGGTTTCATCAGTTCAGAACGGACCCCACCATTATTGTTTCCTATGGTCTAAGACATCTGCTTCCACTTTTGCCTAATTATCCAGTTTACACCAGTTATTTTATTTATTTATTTATTTATTTGATGGAACAGGTACAAACCAGGACTAGATTTGTGTTTCTAACAATCCAGACTTTTGAACTGTAATTACCTTTACGCTCTTAAACTGGATTTACATTACAAATCTCCAAAATTCAAATCTGATTTTACCCATGATTATCCAGTCTCTGCTGGTTGGGCCTAGGACTTCAAAGTTTGGGGGCATTCGGAGTCAAGCTGGTGAGAGCTAACTAGAGTGTATCAGATATTTAATTTTTTCAACCTGTCTCTGGATGTAGTCTGAAAGTTCATGCTGGTGGATGACTCAAATCTGAAAGGATCCCTTCAACAGCTAATTAAAACTGTGCACAATAAAAAAGTAATTACAGGAAATAGATAAGACAGGCATTCACAGCTACAGTGGAGCGCACACAATGAAGAGCAATCTACTGTAACTGTGTTGTGCCAGGAATACATGCGTGTTCTACATTGCAAATTTGTAAGAACTACCACAAAACTCAGACAAGGTAAATAGATAAATAAATATACTCCATTGCAATAACTGAAGCTTTGAACCAATCAGCTGAGAGCACCATGTATGTGTTGCTTGTTTTGTTTCAACAAAGATGTTTTGTGTCAGTCATATAGTATGCAATGGCAAGTCTTTTCTGGTCCATGGACAAGGCTAGTTAGTGTTCCACTTCTGTTTGTATAAGGAGGAGACGACAAGTGTGATAGCCCCTAGGTCACAGGTCATGACCTTTTCAATAGTCAGTCCATAAAGAATACAAGAAACTCTCTGTCTTTTTCAGTGCAACTTGAAATAAGTCTCTTTCTTTCTCACGCACTTACATGATCCGCAAAAACTACCTTAGACATTTGGACTGATTTAAGTCGAGGAAAGATAACTCTTCACTTACTCTCACAACACTCACAAGTACATACACATTTAACATGCTGACAGGAAGACAAATGAGAGATGCACTAAATTAGCCGGATGGAAGAGCTAATGGTGTATGCTTATGTGTGGCTGGAGTGTGTTTAATGTGGCTTTTAATGCGTCAGGAGAGACTGGGAATGCCAGGAAACATGACGGCATATTTCAAACAAGAGAAGTGACTGTGTAAGTTAATTTTCCTAGATTGAGTAAACTGAAACTGAAATCAGATTTTTTTTAATTAAATAGGGCATAGATTTTAGGTTACATTTTCCCATCCATTTAAAATGATCACTCTCAATATTTCTCTAAAGAAACTGATTCACAACATATGAACTCAGTTTGTAATCTATTCAAATAGCCCAGCAGCTTGAACCTATTATGACCAAGACACAAATTATTACAGGCTGACATGCTGCATGGGGACTTTTTCCACAGAACCCGTGTGCTAAGTTAGTTAGCTAAAACAACCAAATTTGTGATAAACAAATCATCATTGTGATAGTTATGGTATATTTTGGCAGATTTTACTACCATCAAATGAAGTGTCAAGAACACTAATCAACACTCCGGTACTGAAATCCCGCACAAGATGAACTAGCTAGTTTATTAGCAGCTAACTAACCACATAGAAAATGTAGCTAACATTAAAGAGGAACAAAATATATATTGTTATATTACAAAAACTATGAATCCTTTAGCACATATTTTTGAGAACATGAACATTTAAATCAAGACTCTAATACAGACGTTCCACCCTGAACTATGTCAAAGCTAGCAAGTTTTCAGCAGTCAGCTAGATAAGGGCGTGATTCCAAATTGCATATTCATGTTCATATCATTTATTTTTAACGTTGTAGAAATGTTCCCAGAACATTTTAATAGTTCCCTACTCATTAAAAAAACAATTAAATAATTTATCTATGCATCATACATTTCCACTGCTGTATTATTTACTAATGTAAATGCTAATTTAATGCGGGTCATTCCAATGTTCCCAGGATCCTATGTTCCCCAGTTTAATATTCTGTTAACACACATTAAGTAAACTTTTCCAAAGGTTTTATGTAGTCAGGACTCATTTTCCCAGGACCCGATTAACTTTATTACCTTTTATGTTTAAACACCAAAGACACATTTAACTGTAATGAATTTCCTGGTTACATAACTGCACTCGTTGACCATGTAGTACAGTTATAGAAGGGATTTATTTATAATTGCACTATCCCTTTTGAGTCTGGTTCCTCTCAGGGTTTCTTCTCAGGGAGATTTTCCTTGCCACCGTCACCTCTGGCTTGCTCATTAGGGATAAATTCATACATTTTAAAATCTATATCCTGAATTTATATGTTTCTGTAAAGCTGCTTTGGGACAATGTCCATTGTTAAAAGCGCTATACAAATAAAACTGAATTTAATTTAAATGAATAACAACATACATTAGTTCAAAATCCATCCTTCATACACACTTGAAATTTATGAAAGTTATGTGCTTGGAAAATGAACTAGGTTGCACATAATGAACCCTCATTTGCACTGCTCTAATAATAGCGTCATGTGAAATGTATAGTGTCAATAGTGAAATGTATACACTAAACTGAAGAAATGCCATATTGTAGCCTATAAAACACAGTAAACGGTCATAAAAGGAACAAAATGTTAAGTATGAACATGTCGAAGCTTTCACTTGCGCTGAAATTCCAGCTTTAAATCACCTTATCTGTCAAATAAATCTGGGGAACATAGGACCCTGGGAATATATTGTAGATACGCTCCCAACTTAATGCTATGTGCACAGAACCTCCAACCTAATGTCTCCTCTTCATTTCCTCCATCTGGATGATGTTTTCTTTTGGGAAGCAGAAAGGAAGTTGTCTTTGTCCTGTGCTCTTCTTTTAGAGCAATTAAACAGTTCACACACACAGGAACTGGTCAAATAGTGAGTCTGTCAATAAACAACCTGAATGTGATCCGTGAAGCTTTTCTTTGACAATCAACTCGCCGTGGAGGTATGCAGAGTGTGAGTGAGTGTGTGAGTGTGTGTGTGTGTGTGTGTGTGTGTGTGTGTGTGCGCCATGGGGTCTACAATGCACTGTGTGTGAGTGTGTGATGCTGAGCCAATGCAACATGTGAGCAGGTTTCAATGAGGGAGCAAATGATGGATGAACTTGAATGAAATGATGGAGAATGAGTAAAAAAGAAAGAAACTGCAGGTGAGAGAAGAGAATAGAATTAATACAGCCCTCTCCACGGTTCCTGTTCTTAACAACCAGATCCCAGATGTGTGGGAATGTGAGTGAGTTACAGAGGGGAAAAAAGAACTATATACTTTTGCGCCAGTGCCAAAAAGTAGCCACTTACACCATTAAAGGAAGAATCCGTCGTTTTCAACAGCATCTGTAGTGTATGTACAGTTACCATAAGTGTTCTGTTTCCATTTATAGAGAAAAGAACGGAAAACCTGAATTCTTAATGGACATCTAATGGGAGTTTCAATAATAGGTGCTAGGATGAGACAGACATGAAAGAAGGTTTTACCAAAGTTTGAACCTGTTATGGAAACTAAAAGTGCTTTCACATGTAGTAGTCATATTAGTAGGGGGCATTGTGGCTTAGTGGTTAGCACATCTGCTTCGCACCTCCACCGCTTGTGCACCTCTGTGTGCACAGAGCCTGCATGTTCTCCCCGTGTTTTAGGGGGGGTTTCCTCTGGGCACTCCACTTTCCTCCCCCAGTCCACAGACATGCGTTGTATGCTGAATGGTATTTCTGAATTGTCTGTAGTGTGTGAAAGAATGTGTGTGATTGTACCCTGTGATGGATTTGCACCATGTCCAGGGTGTCCCCCGGCTTGTGTCCCGAGTCCCCTGGGATAGGCTCCAGGCTCCCTGCAACCCTGTGTAGGCTAAGCGATACAGAAAATTGATGTATAGTCCTATTAGTAATCAGAGAGAAATTGATAAATTTACTTTGTTTCCTATTTGGCTTAGTTTGGTTTCACAATGTACATTATTAAACAAACCTAAAAAGAAAAAACATTAATTGAGTAGTGTATATGGCAAAAAAACAACAACTTGTAAACCCCTATTCATTGAAATACGGTAACCGAAAAAAGTCAACAAACCTTTGCGGAGTACGTGTAGAAATCACAAAAATCACCCAAGCATGGAGAACACAGAGAACACATCAATGATTAGATGATTATACAAAATAATTTGTGTATCCTATTAAGCTTTTATTTTTTTCGTTAGTCTAAATATCCAGAACACATCACGTTCTTCAGCACCACAGCTCTGTCGGCTCAGTTTTTGTCTCACGGGTCTGTTTAGCAGCTCACATCTACAAAAAGACTATTTGCCCTCAATCAAGAACACATGGCACGTTTGGTTGGTTTCAGACCGCTAGTTTTGGTCCTCACCTGAGTGCAACTGCTGTATCTACACCAAACAACTCTGAGGATTAAAACACCATTCAAATGGACTAAACACTGCATATATGAAAACACCCTAACACACATCTGTCTTTAACTATGTTGACTATGTTGGTATTGCATAACCATAATTATACCCGCTGGGGAAAAAAAAAAAAAAAAAAAAAAAAACGCTACAGATTATACATTAATTAACTCATTTAGCAAATTATGTGTTTTGTTAATTAGTTAATTAAGGTATAATGTATAATCTGTATCATTTGTTTTATACATTCATTAACTCATTTAGCAAATTATGTGTTTTGCTAAACGTTTACTTACAAGACTACCCTTAGAATACTTTCTAAGTGAGTTTCAAATAAACAGTCTAACTATTTTTTTTTCTCACTTCAGGGAAAGGTTTCGAGTTCTAGTCCATGTTAATCACACGTAGACTACAGATGGAGTGGATAGGAATTAGGTAGAGTATTTCTTTAAGAGCAGCCAAAGCAGTAGATTGCGACATACCATCACTTCACACTTTTTAAAAAACTCTTCCTCACCCTCTTGAGCGTCCTCTGAACCCTCTCTCGTTTGCACACTTCAAGCTAAATGAAAACACACAGGCTCCTATTGAATTTCCCAGACTGCTCTTCTTCTTCCTGATTTATTTTGATCGCGAGCTCCATGTTTTGCATTGCTGGGTATTTTTCCAATTTCCTTCTGAAATTAGAAAGAAAAATGAGGATGGGAAGAAGTAATAAAAGTGTCTGTTTTATTGTGTGTGTGTTTCAGGTGGGTGCCTTTTCTTACCACTACTACACTTCTCCTTTCTTTTCTTTGCAAATGACTCTCTTTTCTAATCTACCTAACCTACCATAGCTACCTCTCTACTAATGCTGCCTGTCTTTCTCTTTCCATTCTCCCATATTTAATCATTATTATATTATTTTTATTCATCTTCAGGCTTCTTCCCAACTCTTTCTTCACCTTCCACACACACACACATTTGAGTAATTATTAGAAACAGGGGGTATATTTGAGAGCATGGAGACATTTCTTTACTCCAACACATACAGTAGCCTCATGTGTCTCTGGTAGCTTTCAAATGGAGTATATAATTGCCTGTGTCCCACCACTGGCACTGTGTCCACTCACACAAACCTCTAAGGATTGGATGATCCTTGGAGGATTGTGTCCCACCACTAGCACTCCAAGGATTGGAGTCCTTCAGCAGTGCTTCAGAACTTCCTACCCATGTTTTCTTTTGTAGACCTTGCAATAACTCTAGGGACTAGAGCAGTAACTTCGTAAAAGAATTACAGAATTAAAACTAGATAAGTAAAGTTTGTCACGACAATTTTTGATGTTGGTTTGATAAAGCCAGTCTGAAAGATTGAAACTGTTTCATAAGCTTGAAGAAAGAAAGAAAGAAAGAAAGAAAGGGTGATAGACAGACAGAAAGACAGACAGACAGTGACTAGTAGAAAGATAGATAATAAATAGAGTGATACATGTACAAAGTAGAAAGTCGGTTGGTGTGAGAAAGTGACGAGATAGATGGAGAGTGAGTGTTAGTAGAAAGACAGAAGGAATGAGAGAGGGATACGGGTAGATCAATATAAAGAAATATGTAGAGAGAGTGTGTGTGCTACTCGTAGACTGAGAGAGATGGGTTACAGGTACATTGACAGAGTGAGAGGGATAGAAGAGGGGCTTCATGCCTTGCACACACAGGTGTAAGTTTTGTGTGTAAGTTTTGACAGTTGGAGTTTGAGTCTTGAACATTTCCAGCCAGGCTCTGAACATTTCATCAATGAAAGTCAACGTGAGTTTTGGGATCTTGATCATATGCTACAGAAAAACTGCAAGTCCGATCAAAATTCAGCTTGATAAGTCAGAACAGCCTGATGCTGAGTTTGGTGAATGTAGCTTGAAAGGTTTAGAAGTTATAACAGTCCAACATTTTAAATTGTAGTCAACGGGAATTTTGCCCGTAACGGAAAAAAAGGCAATTCTGATCAGTTAGAGAAGTCACAGCACACAGAATGCATCAGTGCAGACTCAGCGGTATCTGTACAAAACACTTTGTGATTATTAACTATGACCCGTCACAGTGGATATGAATGTTAACAGCAGAGCACAACGTAATGGATACAACTGCATAAAAGCCAATGACGAAGAAAATTATATTCCCATTGTGTCATTAATTTAACTTGTGACTGCCTGACTCTATCAATAGAATACTTACCTACCATATCATTTGACATTGTGGTAAAGGTGTTGGACTTCAGATCAGAAGGTCATGAGTTCAAATCCCAGCAATGCCAAGCATGCCACTGCAGGGTCCTTGTGCAAGGCCCTTAACCCTCAACTGCTCAGTTGTATAAATGAGATAAATGTAAGTCACTCTGGATAAGGGTGTCTGCCAAATGCCATAACATAAATATCATTCATCCATCCATCCATTTTCCATACCACTTATTCTACACAGGGTAACGGGGAGCCTGGAGCCTGGAGCCTATCCCAGGGAGCTCAGGGCAAACAGTGATGGACACCTGAATGGGGTGCCAACCCATCGCAGTATACTGGATATCAATGGATCTTTAAAAGTGCTTCCACTTTTTTTGGCCTGGGAAAACCCTTCACATTGTGAGATTTCAACACTTTACTTTGTGGGATTCACTGTGTGAGGAAAACACACTTAGCTAGAAAGACCTTAGACATCTTTAAAAAAAAAAAAAAAGAGAGAAAGAAATAAGACTGAGTTTTTACCACCACATTCATTAAACTTTCATTCATTCCTTACACATTATCTTTGCAGAAAGATTTTTAAGAAAAAAGTTAAATATATTTATTATCTTTTAAGGATGGCCAAAATGTTTGGTCTTTTTTGATTACTTCCCAGTATTTAGCCATAGCAACGTCTAATGGGTTTTCCCAGGACACTATACATCTGTTAGCAGTGAGTAAATATGGTTGGTAGTTTGCAATGTCAGTCAAATGGCCTCTTCCTGTGAACGTAGGCCACGTTTAGTGATGAAAAGGACTAGACTCTCAAGAGAAAGCTACATATGACACCACAGTACTTCATTCTTATTTGTTGGAGTGATCTTGTGCAATTTCCGTTTTGGTGAAGAAATGCCTCGCTAGATGTCTAGAAGTCTCCAGATGGGAACTGACAAATGTTTCACTGATCATCACAGCTGCATCAGTCATGAGTAAGGTATGACTGAGAATTTATGACTTTCTACAGGTATAACTGGATGGCAAGGCATCATGAAAGCATTTTAAGTGAACAGGAAATATACAGGAACATGATGAAGTCTTCAGGACTGTCTTAAATGCTCGCTCCATCACCACTTTGCGTAACAGGTCTATTTGGGACAGGGCCACTGTTTATTGTGCCACAGGGATTTAGGTTGGATTAGCAAAGATGGCTGACGTATAAACGTGTTGAATATACAGTGAATAAACGGCTCACTTGAGAGAATAGATTTGAACATTTAGATGATGCACCTGCATGCCAAAGATATCAGTTTTCCTTCCTCCCATAAAAATTTCATTTCAGAGTGATAGTGGGAGGAAACTGGCGCCTTCATGCCGATTAGAGAAAAAGCAGCTCTCAGAAGAGACTGAGAAAATGGGATAAAGGGTTAAAGGGGACAGAGAAAAGGGAGCCTCTGTAGGGATCTGAGAAAAGCACCTCTTAAAAGAGTGGGACAAAGGGTTATAGAAGAAGGAGGGAAAGGAGTGAATGGCAAAGAAGGAGAGAAATATAAAGAGATGAAAGTGCTATACAGATCTGAATAAGCGATGTTCAAAAGAGTGGGGTCATAGAGGAAATGGAATAATAAGAGAGTGAGGAACAGTGGGAGAAAACAAAATTATGAACATTATGGCACAAGTATAATCTCAAATTAATCTGCAATATAATTTATCTTTAGAGGAAACACTGTGCACATATTCATCGTGTGTGTGTGTGCCACCTCTCTAGCTTTGTTTAAACATGTTTAAACATTCCTGGACAATCATTCCCACTCCCCCTAAAATAATAATCAGTTCAGCTACTGCAAAGGCATTTAAACGCTCATTTACCAACCTCTCGTCTTTCCTCTCCTTTTTATCAGTCCTCTGTCAGACTGTGAGAGTGATAGAGAGAGCAGCATGTGATGATGTGTAGGGTCTGTATACTTTTAACAGAGGTTCCATGTTGCATCACCAAAAATGGTACAAGTGTTCCTACTCCTACATTCTTTAAACACAAAGGGTTTTTTTCTTCATACAGTGAAAAGTGTCCTTGGTCTGATTAAGCACCCTTTTTTTTCCCCCTAATCACTCTTCTACTGTATATTTGCATACATTTTAGCCTCGAGTCACCACTTCCTCCTGTATTATCTCCTACCAGAACCTTTCAATTCACCACTGTACCATTTCTGTGCTTGTAAATAATTTACATCATTAACAAAAATGGCAAACAAAAACTGATCTATACACTCACCAGCCACTTTATCAAGAACACCATCCATACAACATTTCATTCATGCAGTTGTCCAATCAGCCAATCATGTGGCAGCAGCACAATGTGTAAAGACATGTAGATACAGGTCAAGAGCATGAGTTATTGTTCACAGGAAAGGGCAAAAATGTGGCATGGCATAGTTCTTGGTGGCAGAGTGGCTGGTTTGATTTCAAAAACTGCAGACACACAAGGGTCTATAGAGTTTACACAGAATGCTGAGGAAAAAAACAAAAACATACAGTGAGCAGAGAAACAGCAATGGTTTTTCAGACAGTCCACCAGTGAAATGATTGCTGGAGGAGGTTAGCTTCTTGCCCCAGTATGGAGGCACCTCTATCACTCACTCTGAATTCTGTGAAGACTGTGGCAAGAATATTGCAAGGTGAACTTTACTTTTCCACAGAGTTTCTAATGGCACATACACATTTGCACTCTTTGTTGAGGATTTTAGTAAACAGGGTCTTTTGTGTCTTTAGAAATCACTGTTGTGTGTTTAACAGATTTGTATATCAGCCATCTTTGATATTGTACCAGACAACTTTGGTACAAATGACAATCCAGTCCAATCATGTAAATAAAGTCTTTTGAAATCACTCTTGTGTGTTTAACAGATTTGCATATCAACCATCTTTGGTACAAATGACAGTCCAGTCCCATTATGTCATTCATTTTGGTCAAAGTTTTATACAAGTGTTGCTTTCTCTAATGTCATTATACAGTAGTTATTGCCTGTTTTCTTTCGTTCATTGGTATTTTAAGGTGGTGTTTTGAGATAGGTTTAGTGAGGTTTCAGTGGTCACATTTCTGAGCTGTACATGGGAGGGCATGGGTTTAAAACTTAGTATAGTCAAAGAGCTACTGTTGTGGCCTTGAGCAAGGCTATAACCCTGAACTGCTTAGCTAAAAACCGGAATCGTATCCCCTTTCAATCAAGAGGCACCTTAAATAAAAACATCTGGCAAATGAATGAATTTCATCCATCCATGTTCATATATTCATTTTCATCTTCGCTTTATCCTGGTCAGGGTTGAAATGGATCCGAATTCATCCTGGAAACACTGGATGGGACTCAGACACTGCACATACACACTCACTCACAGTGTACCTACTGGCATGATTTTGGGAGGTGCGAGGAAACCGGAGTACCCGAGAAAATCCAGACAGCCACAGGGAGAACATGTGAAACGCTACACAGAGAGTAATCCAATCTTAAAGTTCAACCCTGGACCCTGGAGCTGTGAGGCACCAACACTACCAAATACAGTGAGTGCTGTAAAGATATTGAGCTTGTAAATGAATGAAAACCTCTTGCTTTTCCTTTTTGTCCAACATTAGTGACAATCTGCATTAAACCTGTTTTCCACATTTATTTATTTATAGATTTAAATCCATGGTTACATTAGATGAGTCCAAAGTTAGGCCAAAACCCACACATCTGTGGGTGTGTGATATTGTGATATTTTTAAGATAAACTTTATTGATCCCACACTGCAGAAATTCAAATCATTACAGCAGCTCAATTACACAAAACAGATCAGAAAGAATACAAATTAAATAGGAATAGAAAGATGTCTAAAAATGTGTATATATATATATATATATATATATATATATATATATATATATATATATATATATATATATATATATATATATATATATATATATATGAATAGAAAAATAACTGTATAACTGTACCACATTTTTCATCTATTTGGATCACATCAGGCAATTTTTCAAAGCTCAGCAGCCCCCCGGCAAATTATGATGGACGGGAGCACAGCAATCTACAAATTAAACATAGCCTTTGCTATGGACTGTCCGTAACCAGGCGTAATCTCTGGCTGTAAAATGCTATTTTAATGCTGTGCAGACAGCAGGTGGTAAATATTACATACAAAAGAGCTGAACGTGTCTGAATGTGTTTATTTTACATTTATTTTAACAGCTTAAGACTGTTCGGAAAAGAAAAATCTCGTGGACACAAGTGTACACACTTTAAAAGTTGACTTGTAAATGTTTATACATGTGGTCAGAGTATACCTGGTGCATGCATAAGGGGTTCAGGGGGTTGGGGCTGAACAAAAACATTGTACAATGTATTAATGTTGACAATCATGTGTAAGCTCATCCTTTTGTATTATTCTTTGGATTATATCTTTGAGGGGAAAAAAGCTTGCAGTTACTTCAAGGATGTCAAAATCTACTTTTGTAATAGACTTTCTGAAACTACATAACGGCTGAGTCACAGATAGAGCTGCTGACTGTGATGGTTGCAGAAGGCATTTGGATTCATCACTGTGGTTTTTGCAATTCAAAACTGTTTAACAGTGGAGACTGTATAAATACATTATAATAACTTCATATGTTAAGGGTAAACAAGTTTTTTAGGTAATGCCTTTTTTTTAGGTAATGCCTGCTGTAAAGACCATGTTATTAAGCATAATTAAATTCTGTGACCAGCAGATGCTAACTTGTATATAGTTACATGTTTATCCACAAAGAAAAGTTTCTTAACACAATCAAGTGAACTTATAACTGAGTTTTACTGTAATTAGTATTTATGCTCCATATGTTAGGGCTGCACAATTATCTATATTTCATTCATTCATATTTAGCTTTTTTATATAATGTATGGAAATTCCTCAGAGCCTGAAAATATGCAACATGGTATCCCACAAGGCTATGTTTTAGGCCCCATTGTTTCCCTTTAGATACAGATCCTTGTACATGTAATTTACAAAAACGGTGTCTTTCCCTACACTAATAATAAATGTTCTTCTTCTTGTACATCTCAGTGAAGCCAGATTCAGTTACTCATAATATAAAAGAGTGATAAAGCTTGCATCACTAAACAGATTTCTGTAAAGTTCTTTGTTAAAAAAGTCTACTGTTCATGCACTATACAAATAAAATGTAATCAAAATAGAACAGATCTTTAACGTCTATTGTGTTAAGCATCAAACAATCCCATATTAATATATTTTTTATATATATCAAATATCTATTGAATTATTTAATACAGAATCTATTAAATTCTTATCCAGTGCAGCTTATGCCCATTTGGCACTTTAACATCATATTTCAGGCTGTATCTTCTAATTAGGGGGTTTTTATTTATTTATTTATTTTTAATAACCAACGCACAGGACCATGTTGTAGTGTCCTTGGACTGGTCTAACATTTCCTGCTGAGAATTCTACTGATAAACAGAACTAGAACACACACCTTTCACTAAACTGTAGCTCTCCCATAATGTATCTCAAGGTAAAGTGCATTCTAGTGCAATGCAAAGTTCTCTAACATGATCTGTCACAAGGGCTAGGAGATAAATGGGTTCCCAGAGAAATATACAATATGTCAGGGTGCATTGCAAATACAAGGGCATTTATGTAACATTACTACACATTACTTTTGGTGTAGAAAATTAAATTGCCTCCTTGACAGCCAGCATGGTGGCCACCTCACAGCTCCAAGGTCCCCAGTTTGATCCTCAGCTTGGATTACTGGCTAAGTGTGTGAATGTGTGTGCATGGTATCCATGGAATGTCCAATCCAGGGTCTATTCCCACTTCATGCCCGGTGTTCTTTGAATAGGTTGTGGATCCAGAGCAAGGAACCCTGTCAAGGATACTGAAGATGAATGAATGAAATGCCTCCTTGTGGATTTCTTTGCTTGAGAAAATTTTCACCACAGTTTATGTATGCTATTGGAACACATTGTGTAGGAACATCCCCTAGTGCAGCTAATATTAACCATGCCTCTAAGTTAGAACGCTATATATATATAGATTTTCTTAACTTTCTTCCTTAGCTGAGCTACTTTCTGTTTGATTTAATATGTCAATATACATTTAAAATATACTGTAGTTTCATGTGAAATACGTCAGTCTCTATTCGGCATTCATTGTGCTTTAAACTGCAGAAAGAGTTTACTCTCGCAAATCGCTTTCCTTCGTCGACTCGGTGGGTTCTGTTTATGGTTCTGGCTATAAACCGGCAGACGATAACATTGCATGGCTTGTTATTCTTCATGGAACATACCCACACACCCACACACAGCATTTCAGCACCCAGTTTCACCCTAGAGGTATTTAACACACAAATCCTGAAAGGAGATCTGTTTAATTCTATAAAAGTGTAGATTTCTGCAGTATTACGATCCCCATAACTGGATTACACCAAAGAACAAAAACAGGCAGAAAGGGAAAGACAGAATTAAAAATGAATGTTGGGGACATTACCAGGAGGAATGGAGAGAACTTTAGTTAAAGTTGAGAAATGATAGATTAGCACTTTTTTCCACAGGTCAGACACTGAGCAATGACCTTTCCCTCTAAGGGCATCAGATAGACTCATCCATTACGGTTACTCTAGGTTGAGGGTTGCAGATCAACCCGCATGTGACCGAACAGAGGAGATGGAGGTGTGATGAATGAACAGTTTTCAGCAACTGCTTCCATTCCTAATTACCCAAAACACAAGTCTGTTACACTTACTGCCCTCTGAAATGGCACACATTCATTATACAACACCAACAATACCATTAATCCATGGCTGGGCTTTACTATACTACATACATTCTACTCCATAAGTATTCACCCCCCTGAAATGTTCAACTTTTTTCAATGTTACAACTTGGAATTGAAATTGGCATAATTGGGATCTATACGTCAAATTTTTTAACATTTGCAGGTAAAATATATATTTAGGGGTGGCACAAAGGTTAATTAAACAAAAAAAAAGAAAATTTTTTTATTTCATAAGTATGCACCCCCTCCCACCCCCTAAGGACCACCTTTGGCTTCAATTACAGCTTCTGTCCTCTGGGATATGTCTCTATCAGCGTTGCACATCTGGATCCTGGTATTTTTGCCTATTCTTCTTAGCAAAATTGCTCAAGATTGGTCAGACTGGATGGAAATGGTCAGTGAACAGCAGGTTTGAAATCTAGCCATAGATTTTCAATTTAACAGAGGTTAAAGTTCTGACTGAGCCATTCTAACACATTCAGGTTTTTGGTTTTGAACCACTGCAAGTGTAGCTTTGGCAGTGTGCTTAGGGTCATTGTCCTGCTGGAAGGTGAACCTCTACACTAGTCTCAAGTCTCTTGCAGACTGGAACAGGATTTTCTTTTCTTCTAGGATTGCTCTACACATGACTCCATCCATGTTGCCCTGAACCCTGATCAGCTTCCCAGTCCCTGCTGATGAAAAACATATTTATAACCAAATCCTGATTTCTACTTTTCCAGCTGCTTGGTCTTCTGATGCTGTATTTGGAAATGTTTTCTAACAAACTCTGGGGTCTTCCAAGAACAGGTGTATTTATACTGAGTTGGTACGGAGTTGGACATTTTAATGGCAAACGTGTATTTTTTCAACCAATTAAGTGATTTCTGATTTCAACTAGTTGCACCAGAGCTAGTTTATGGATTTCACATTCATCTTTAATAATAACTGAATTAGTCCATTGCAGCTCTAGGTTTTAACACTACAAAATGTGGAAATGTTCAAGATGTGTGAATACTTATGCAGCTTCAATGATAACTCTCCTCCATCTCCGTCTTCACCTCTTGCTCTCTCGGCCCATCATTCCTCAACTCTCATTACCCATGTTCATAAGTACTTAAATTATTTCTCTCTCAGCACCTCTTTTGCTCCATCCTCTCTCTATTCCTTCAACATCTTTCTTGCAATTTCTCAACATTACATCCCATTACTCTTTCCATATACCCAGTGGAATTTTCAGAGGAAGAAAGTGAGAATGTACTGGCGCTTATAAGGTGATGACTCTGGGGGAAGTGTTAGGGTCTCCTTGCAGGTGAGGCAGATTTATGGGTTCTTGTGTAGAACGTCTGACAGAAATTAGCAACCAGACACTCAGGACGGTGATCCCTAGACATCTAAAGTACTTTTGTAGGTGCTGAAGAACTTTAGATGCTTTTCCACTAGAGGAAGCACTACTGAGGAAGTTTATGGGCCATAGATATAGGAACCATTTAAGTTTCTGCTCAAAAACCTTATACACGATGAATCTCTGATTGTTTAGACAAAATCTTTCCAAAATTTTTTTTTTTTTTAAATCCCTGCATTTAGGTAAGAAGTGATTAGAGCTTATTTTATATTAAAGGTGGTGCAGAAAGAAAACAAAGTAGAGCATTTGTGCAACACAGTTGTTTTTGAGAAGTGGTAAGTGGTAGGTTAACTATTTTGCAAGAACACATTTTCTTCTTGTGCTAGAACCGTCACTCTTTTTTCAGTAACGGAAAAAATTGTTTCACCGTAGCTCGTCTAAAAAGCTACGTTAATGTTAACATTATATTTGTGCTACACAGCAAAGCAAAAAAGAACATCAATCTCAACCTGTTCACTATGTTGATGTCATTTTGATGTGTAATGTAATGTACTCAAATATACTGTACCTGTAGCAAAGTTTACATCTCTCCTGTTATAATGGTCACACTCCCTGTAGTGTAGAAGAAACACAGACCAGGAACTCTTTCAGGAACTGTGTAGTTATTGATCAGGAGTGTTATGCAATTCTTTAGTTCCTGCTGGAAATACTTGGCGTCCTGATGAGCGAGAGCAATATGAGTCATTTGACACACCAATGAGACATACATATGCTACAGATTTTGGCTTCTAAAATGATCAATTTTCATTTTTTCTATCCTGTTTCCGTCAGACATGCAACCTTCCACCACATCCACCCACTCTTTTACCCAATGGTGAGGTTAAAGCAAACCTCAAGCATACACAGATCCTGATCTCAAGACCTGAATGAATAAACACAGTGATAAACATATGAATACACACGATCCAACCAGACAAAACACACTGAGTTAGCAGTGAAGTTAGCAGCAACAAGAGCCCTACTGCACTCTGGTGTCTTTCCTACTCATAGACAAGATGTATACTATAGAATATTATATTCTACTGTATATTTAAGCCACAAATCAATACTACAGTTATACTCAATGCGCAAGCCTCTGGCAGATTCAAACCTCACCATCATCCATTTTGTGTTCTCAGGATCTACTACACCTCTGTTCCCTGACTGTCTATGACATTACAAACATTCATCTTTCCTCTAACATACAGTCTCATCTGACACTGCAAGCAAACAATACACTGGCAACTGTTAAAGCTAGTGCAAAAGAGCCAACTCTGTCATCCTTATTATAAATAGTTCTCCATGTGCTGACACCATGCAGCTATTCATCCATAGTGCTGTGTTGAATTACCAGCAGTGATCCATTCATGCCAAAAAGCATCATCGTCTGCTGACCAGAAACATCAGCGTCATGCTCTGTAATGAAACAGATCTACAAAGCCCAAAGCTCGGCACTAACCAAAACCACATGCTATGAGCCGTCATAAATATCTCTTATCATGCAGACATTTGTACCGTGGCACTACAGACAAAATCCATGCTCTCATAAATTTGTCAGAAAGAATTTGGAAGCCAGGGAGTTACGTATGTCGACATCATAATTCAGAAGTGTCTATCATTTATCATTTCATAAATAACCACTGACCATTAAGTAACTGACAAAACTTTGGGTATTAATGGGCACCGATTTGTATCTTATGTACTGTGTATACGTAAGCTGGGAAAAATGCGTTTCTTTGTTTTTCTTTAGTGTAAAGAAGAGTCAGTTTCCCAATTTAAATATTCATTCATCTTCAATAACCATTTAATCCAGAGCCTATTCCAAGAACACTGGGTTAGAGACAGGAACACACAGTGGATGAGATCAGTTCATCACATTCACAGATTCACACATGGTTGATTTAGTGTAGCCAATCCCCCTACCAGCATATTTTAGGAAGGTGGGAGGAAACCCACAAAGACAAAGGGGTTGCATCCGAAATCGCATACTATGACAGTACCTACTGCTTGGCCGTCGATACAATCCGGATGTACTACACAGCGTGAATTCGGACAGCTCTTCTGTATCAGTCCCGTTGCATTATGGGATAGAGCAGTATGCAATGTCCAGTGGCTGTATACTGCAGAATCTCGGCAGAAGCAGCAGGTCAGCCGGGTATCTCTCACCTACTGTTTTATGAATACTGAGAATGCGGACATACAGTACTACTCCTTTGATGTACTGCTTTTCGCCTATTGTGTAACTAGGAAGTAGGAATATCCGGACGCAGCTAGAGAGAATAGAGTATCCTAAGTTCAGGGTCGAACCCCAGACCCTGGACCCATGAGGTGGCAATTATAATTGTTACTACCATGGCACCCAGTTTAAATGTTTCTCTAATAAAAAGCAGACACAATGAATACATCAGTCTTTTACTTCAAATGTACAAGCAAGAAAAGAATTAAACCATTTCAGAAAGAGAGACAGAAATGATTCTTATCAAATATTAATGGAAAAAACTGCTTTGAAAAAAATGTCAGGCAGGCGCCACAGAGAGAGAGGTCATTTACGTCTATTTACAGTAAAACCACTTCCAGACTGTGACTGTTGAACATACCGTATATTATATATAGTATGCACTGGGACTGTGGAGTCAGTACTACAGTATACAGTCCCCTCCAAAACTACTGGAACGGCAAGGACAATTCAATTTTTTTTTTTTTGTAGACTGAAGACATTTGCGTTTGAGATCTAAAGATCAATATGAGAAGTTTAGAAGAGTTTAGAATTTCAGCATTAATTTCCTGGTATTTATATGTAGATGTGTTAAATGACATAGAACATAGCACAGTTTTGTATCAGACCACCCAATTTGTAAATGAGCAAAAAATATTGGAGCATGTGACTGACAGGAGTTTCTTGTTATCCAGGTGTGTTCTGGTTGTTTAAACAGTAAATAGCTCTGAACCTCTACTCTTAGTTTTAGCCTTCAGTTTCACCTATGAAGACTGCAATTGTTGTTAAAAATGAGAAGTTATTGCAAGCAAAGGATATGCAGACAAATATTAATTGCTATTTACTTTCATTTACTTCAAGATTGAATCTGTTCCTATACTTTTGCTCACCTAAAAATTGGGTGGTCTGATACAAAAGGTTCTATGTTTTATGTTGTTTAACACATCTAAATGTAAACACTAGGAAATAAAAGCTGAAATCCCAAACTCTCGTCTCATATCCATATTTTAATCTCAAACCCAAATGTCTTTGGTGTATAGCCCAAACAATGAATTGGCCTTGTCGCTCCGATAGTTTCCAAGGGACCGTATGCTAAATTTCATTTTCTGAATGATGGCACTGAAATTGGAGGATACTGGGGAGAAAAATACTTGGAAAATAAATACAGAGAGAAAAAAACTATAGTTAAGGACAAGCAAAGAATCTGGAAGACAAAAACAACTTCCACTGAAATTAGTAACTCTAGAGTACAGGAAAAATTGCTTATCACATAATAATAATAATAATAATAATAATAATAATTCAGCAGAGTGGATACAGAGAATAAAATAGAACATACAAACACACTTGATTGCCAAGGTGTAACTGATACCAGGGTAGCAGTTTTTAGAAGACAAAGCCTTTGTTTGTCACATATACATTACAGCACAGTGTAATTCTTTTCTTCGCACATCCCAGCTTGTTAGGGAGTTGGGGTCAGAGTGCAGGGTCAGCCATGATACAGGACCCCTGGAGCAGAGAGGGTTAAGAACCCAACAGTGGCAGCTTGGCGGGGGCTTGAACCCTGACCTTCTGATTAGTAACCCTGATTAACCTTAATCATTGAACCACCATTGCTGCGCTAGCTAGAAGGAGGTTGTGGATGGGAAAAGAAATCTGCAGGTGGCATTGTTTGGGCTAGTTTAAAAGTAGCGTGCAGCCACCAAGCCTTTGGTTTAAAGCAAAATAATTTGATTTGAAGCTAATACATTGTTTAAAATTCCATTAAAATGGATAATGTGCATTTGAAAACTGTTTCACATCATTGTCTATTAGACTGCTGTTTAATATTGCCTGGCATAATAGTTGTAGAAGGCCACAGGGGGGTGATATAACAGATCCTCTAGATACACTTGATCTCAATCACTTCTTTGGCATGTAATATGGATAAATCTTGTGGGTCTTCCTGATGCGACATAATCATTGGGAAAAATTTCCCACTTACTGATACTTGAAAAAAGGCCAAGCCTATCTATGATGTATTTACAACCATTTATGTTTTATAGAGTAGGTTATAGAGTGGATAATGGGCACACCAGGCAATGATACAAAGTCATACTGCAGATATTGCAAATCGGAAATGCACGCGCACCATGGTGAACTACGTTTTCAGGCAAAGAAAGAGGAAAAAGAAGCAGACTGTGTTTCCCTTTTGAAAACATTTGGAGCTCGTCTTGGATTATTCTGTGCCGTTTTTGAGAAGTAGCTGGGCTGGAAATTTTACTGAAACCTGGCAACCCTGTCCCAGATAGGAATCCAAGGCTCTAAAACAAGATGAGAGTACTAATAAGTGCTACTAATGCCTTGGAGATATGTACAGAAAAGAACTGATTTCACAGTACACTGACTCACTGTATTAAAATATGGGGTTTAGTGGGGGTTATAAAGCTCAGGCATGTGACAGCCTGTGTCGTTTTTTAACATAACAGAAACAACATTCTAGAGAAAAACCAACTGCTGCCTAGACTCAGATGGCTACAACACAAAAACATTCCACAAAACATACCGTCATGGCAACTGTGGTTAGCTTAAATTCGCTTAAATTCAATCAGGCACTTTGCTTGACGGAAAACAAAGTCCAAAAGCCTTCAGCACAATCAAGAAATACTTTATCTAAAAAGATAATTGTGGGAAAGACAGCAATGCTCACATGTTATACTATAATTATGCTAAAACACAGAGTACTAATACTGATCAATATCTCACGATGCTCTATAGTCTCACTGCCCGTCCTGGTGTACTGAAGGAAGGCACATGTGATGTTTCATATTGATCACATTTTCAGGGCATGTCTGAGGAGGGATTTTCAAGTTGGCTACAAATGCCCACAATCCAGATCAGCCTATCTGGAGTTCATTTAACTAAATGTAATCTGTTTTCTGTGAACTGATAAATCAGCCGGCATGAGATTTGGCTAAATCAGCTCTGGATTTCAAATTATGTTTTGTTTAAATTTTTTTAAGCAGTCTTTCTGAACAGACTGCTGGGGTGGTCCCTTTGAAAGATGGTAAATGTTTTTATGGAGATTCTCATGTAGATAAAAATTATTTTAAAGGACATTTCCCCATTAAAATAGTTTTTATTTAGGAAGTAACCTGTAAAGATAAAAGTACATATTAGTACCAGCCAGTGTTAATTCTGATAGCTGATTTGGACTTGGTTTTAGTATTCTGACAAAAATACGTACAAGTTTTAGTTATTTGGCTAAATATCTAAAAGTAATTTAATTAAAATGACTTTTTTAAGTAAAAGTAATTAGTTGTAGTCTAGATTTACTTTCATCGACCGCCATTTTAACCAGATACAACTGAACAATTTTAGTCAATGAAAATAAAACTTTTTAGTTTTTATTTCTCAGACTTTAACTGTATACATTTTTTTTATTTCCCTAACTCAAATGCAGTCATTTCCCAAGTTTTAAATACTTCTTGTGGAATTGAAATGGAATGACACTATGCCATTATGGGCTTACTAAACCTTTTCCTTCGTGTTCTTTAATATGCACTGGCTAAGATGTTAGATATTATCTAGCTAGTTAGTATTAGTAGTATTAGAATTAAACATGAGACTAACCAGGTTAGGAAAACAAAGATTTTCTTTCTTAGTTATCATGACCAAAATTAACTCAGACACTATCACAACGTTTCAGTCCTGTGGACAACATCCTACTCTGCACTGATCATTATGTATCATGTATTTTTCCACCTCAATGAAGAAAAACATGATAAAAAATCTCGTCAACTTAATTGTAAAGAGGAACTTTACAGAAACAAAAGAGATACTTCAACTAGTCTAATACTAATCTCAAAGGGCAACTTCAGCTTTTCTGGCTTCTTTTTTTTTTTTCCTTGCAAAATGCTTCTTGTTGTGAATGGAACATCAGGTCTGCCACCTAGTGGTTAGCATTAGTAGTCACTGACAACCAGGGAAAGGTTACACTTGAGGGTGATCTATAATATTCAATTTAATGTAAAGTTAGAGTTCCTTTTCATTTAAAGAGTCAGGGAACAAAAAACTATATAGTGATCCCGATCTGCTCTGACTCACCCCGACATCCTTGTAACAGTAATTAATAGTCAGCGCTGTGTCAGTGGGCTGGGGTGAAATTTGGCAGGAAATTTGCTATACATCAGCGCAGACATGTCAAACGTCATCACGTCCTAACTTTAAGCACAAAAGAATTCTGGCTGCACTATGACAGGCAAGAGTTGGCAGCTAATCAACTATATTTCTCGCTGAACAGCTAAGGCATTTATTCTCTGACAAAGCCAGAGAACTCATGATAGCCAGCTAGTGCCTAATGTAGTGTGTTTGACGAGTTATGTGCATTGTTCTCAATTCAGTTTATGAATTTATCTGAAGTTCAGTTAAATTCTATTAAACACGTCAACTGATACTTCTGTTCACTCTTGGTGAGTGTAATGTTGACAGATTTGTGTCCATTTATTCAGTTGTTCTGTTTCATCTACTGCACTAACATTTAGACAATTAGTGGCTAACTGGAATTTTGGTTCTTTTCTGTAGTTCAAACTCAGTTATATTGAATGGGTGAGTGTAATGTGATCAAGGCTTTCGCACGCTTCTAGCGTGTGCATTTTATCTATGTACCTGTATCTTTTTATTTTCTGCTGTTTAAGCCAGTGTTATTCACGTGCATGCTTGGTCTTTATGCATTTCATTCAATAAGAGGAAATAATTATATTTCAGTCCCTACAGGATTTCGTACAGGAGTTTTTTGCGTTTTTTTTTTTTTTTTGCGATTGTTAAGGCCAAAAATGCTTGATTTTGCTGTGGCCTTTTTCAAAATCACACAAAATTGTTTTGCACAGTCTTTTACAGTGATGTTTATTGGTAAATGAGACCTTCTAGCTGACGCATGTGAATTGAAGAGGGCTTTGGCTGAATGAGTGTTGCGATGACATTACATGACGCTCCTTCGCACAAATCTGCGGTAATTTTGAAAAATTGCAAGCTCCTGTGCATATTGCAGAGTTTGCTTGACTTTGCGTTCATTTCTGCGATCGCAAAATCATGGAATCCTGGAGGGACTGATATCTTCCTTGTCCTGAGTACTTCTCAAACCACATTCTACTCTACTAAAATAGTATGTTAGTACACCAATGGCGTCATGGTTACTTAGTCCTGTTTAGTATGTAGAATGTGGCTTGAGATGAATGTGGCTTTGAACGCTTACTGAATGTGTACGTTATATCTACTGTTTATAGTCTGCATAGTCCATTTATTGTTTCATTACGTCCAGCCTTCAGAGTTGCTGCATCTGATTTCACTGCACCTTTGTACCAGCTACGAGTGAGCATGTGACAAATAAAGCTTTGTATCTTGAATCATAAATCTGTTATTTGGGAGTCGTCAGATTAATCTGCACAGTGGAAATGGAGCTCGCAAGTTATGCAAGTAGCTCACAATAGCATTTTGTTTTACCAGTGAATTCCAAAGTCTTAACTTGGCAGCTTCAATGATGTTGATGTCTTAATTTAATCAAGTGGAAGTTCAGTTCATGTTTAAATGCTGTTTGAACCATAGTGCAACATTGAGGAAACAGTCTGACTGAGTTTCCACTTTAGACAGGGAATGGCCCTCACTGTCATACCATAACAGCCTGAGAGAGAGTGAGAGAGAGAGAGAGAGAGAGTCAGGGATAGGAACAGAGCGAGCAATAGTTAATGAAAGCTATCACGTTTCTCTCAATAGCAAAACTCTGTTCATTATGTTTGTGTGTGTGTGTGTGTGTGTATAAACATACCTGACAGGTGAGTTCCTACTCTTGAGGGCTTTGTAAAGCTCCAGACCTTGATAAGGCGACACTCTCTTATCCTTCCCACCTAACATAAGCAAGACTGGGGTGCGGATCTACTCCACACACACACACACACACACACACACACACACACACGCATGCACACAGATGAGTTAATGAATATGCAGCGTGCAAAAGATGCTTTCAGTAATGTGGTAGTAAAAACATTTAGCAAACATGTGTGTGTGTGTACCTGCGCTGCATGCACTATAGGTGATTTGTCCAGCATGGTTGTCAGGGCTTGTGAAGTGGGCAGCTGGTCAAAGCTGTATTCCAGACCTACAGAGGAATATCTCCTGTAGGGGGCAGCAGAGCACACAGCAGCTCATTTACTACAATTACAGTATTTACTGCACTATCCCATCATCTACTGTCTGTAGCAATGTTGCCATCTGTTATCAGTCCGTACAGGATTATTCGGTTCGGGGTTTTTATTGTGATTGTTGCGGACAAAAATGCTGTGGCTTTATTTTTCCTCAAAATGTGACATATTTTGTATATACTTGAATTGGCAAAATTGCATTTGCAAAAATTTGTCTTTCGCAGTGATGTTTGTTGGTAAATGAGACCTTTTATCTGCACTCATGTTCGGCACCCATGAATCGAAGAGGGCTTTGGCTGAATGCGCGCTGTGATGACGTCACATGGTGACTCTTGGCCCAAATCTGCAAAAAAGCCCCTCTGAATATTGCAAAGTTTGCTTGATTTTGCCTCCATTTCTAAGGAAATTCCAGGAGGGACTGTTATATTCATAACTTAAGATTGGAGGAGCAGTTTCAGGAAGAACATATATGTGTGTTACATGAGATTTATCCAGTCTGATCATTTTAAGAAAACACGTAAATGTTTACAAAAACAATACGCAACAATTTACAAGTATAAACGTTATTCATTCGTGATCATTTCTTCACCATGCTGATTGATTTACACCTGTAGTGCCATTATGTCTCATAAAGCATTAAAACATTCAGTTCCTGGGGCCCTCATTTATTCGCAGGTTCTAAATTGTTTCTTGAGCTTAAAATGTAGAATTATCGCATGGTGTAAATGTTTACCAGTCAATGATGTCACTGGTCCCGAGCAGTGTGGCCGCGTTGATGACGGGGTTCCGTGCTGCACATGCTCTGTAGAACTCTGGATACTGACCAATCAGATGACACGCCAGGAATCCACCATGAGACCCACCCATCACAGCCACCCTATCAGGATCAAGGGTCTTGTTACTCTGCAGGACATGCAGCACAGCCCTCTGGTAAGAGGAATATAAGAATATGGAATATGGGAAAGGTGAGGAGGCAAAAAGGGGGAAAAAATAAACATCATGATGCCATTCATTTCAGATTTAACATGTTTATCATGTTTTGCATTAAAAACAAACAAAAAATACAATCATGGAATGTACTATTTAATTATAATATCATTATTATTGTTATCATTATTGTTATTATAATTATTATGAGAAAACCAGATATTTTTGTATTTTATCACTGGTAGCTTATGATTAAATTAAAAGCTTCTTTTGGATAAAAATGTCTACTGGATATTTTAGCTAGAAACAATTTTATTTACCAGCTTGGACTATTTTCATGAGAATGTGTGTTCGTGTGTGTCTGCACAAACCTGCACGTCTTTGACATCCTGACCACCGATGTTTCCAAGGAGAGAATCGATAGCGTCTTGACCAAAACCAGTGGAACCTCTATAGTTAACTATTCACACATGTAATTATCCAGTCCATCATTCAAAGTTGTATCAGATCCCTCACCTATATTTTGGTAGCAAACACAACACTCACAGAAATATAACACTCACCCATGAGCACAGCGAAACCCAGTTTAGTCAAAGCTGCAGCAGTGACGTTCCATTCAGCAGCAAAATGAGAATGAGGCCCGCCTGCACACACACACAGCTGGCACTGAACCAATTCACAGAGCATTATTCGAAGGTAATCGTCTGTGGATACTGTGAAATCTATAGTACTGTAAAATGTATGTGCATGTACCATGTATGAAGACAACCAGAGGAAACTTCACAGCTTTGAAAGACCTTGCTGGTTTCAACAGCATGGCGCCAAAACTTATGCCAGCTAATGAGAGAGAGAGAGAGAGAGAGAGGGGGAATAAGATCATTACATGTTCTAATTCAGTAGGTTTATTTTACACATAGACATGCTACTCACAGAACTGATGGTTTTCCTCTTCTGGTGTGGGAGTGATTATCATCGACTCCCAATCAAAGTTCTCGTATGTATTGGCTCCACCCAGGTGAGACCACTGTACACTCTGTACATGCTTTCCATCAGGTACAAACCCTACCTTCTGTGCACGCGCACACACACACACAGTTAAAAATGTAAAAACATTATACACATGAAGTCCAGATTTCATGATTTCTGTATCTGAATCAATGTGTGAACCTCTTACAAAAAAAAAAGAAAAAAAAGTACGTAAACCTATTTACCATCGACTCAATTATAACGGAAGTCTAAGGGCAGTCAGTGAGACAGTCAATAAACAAAATACACAGCGATATAACATTATTTTTTCCAGAACATCTTACCAAAGCTGGTGTTGAGGGCAAAATACAGTAAAAGGAATTACAGTAACACTTTTTCTAAGCTTTAGTAGTATGTATCCATGTGCAATCGGATGCACTCTTCTACACTTTTAACACACGATGCATCTCTGACACCATCAGATTCTTATACAAATGCTTTTGACTTAAGAATTAATGAAAGCTTTGTACAGTCTGTAGCAGTGGACAAATCATTAGCCTGGGATGTGTGCGACAACCAGAATTCATTTCTACACTATTATGCATAGTTGCTTGCCATGCAAGAGGTTCAAGAACCTTTTTGTCTTTTGTATTTTTATTTCATTTTGTTTTGTCTGTTTAAACAGAACTTACTGTACTTCACGATGATGTGACTCACCTTGATACGGTCACTATAGCATACACGTTCAAATCCCACCACCTGCTGCACTACACTCATATGTGCAATCTTTTCAGAATCAGGAACATGCAGGTTTGTGGAAACACTGACAAAACTGAGCAAAATAAAGCAGAGTGCAAAACTGTTATATACAGTAAAGTCCTGCTAGCACAACATGCACGGTTAAACACAATGAGAGGATATAAAGGCATTAAGCAGGCGTAAATAATATTCTGACCTGCGATGCGCGGAGAGGACACGGTCAAGGTTGTAAAAAAGATGAAAGAAAAAAAAGTTTATCAGGAGACGGTAAGGACTATGGCTACCCGTCAGAATCCATATACTCATTCGTTTTTTATTAATCTGTATTTATGATTTAATTACTAACTAGCTGGCCACATGTTCTTATATTATTATAGCTTCTAATTTAAGCCTAGCCAATTAATCAGCCAAAACATGGGAATGGGCAGCACATTGGAGCTTTTACTGGCTTTCATTTGTCCACCCCTGAGTCTGTGTTGCACATAAATATACCTCAAACTGCCCATAGACTTCCACTGTAAATGAGTTCCGGGTTTCATATAAACAAGTTTTCCGTTCATCTGGTGTATGGAGAAATGTGACTTTATGTGACTATGAACTGTGTACATGGATAACATCTGCTACACGCATTCACACCAAGAACCACGTTGTATCATGTGATCTACAGTGTGTGAGTGGGTGTGGTTGGATGTACCAGGCTAGGTGGGTGATTAGGAGCAGAGCAGGACATCACCATCAGGTCTTTGATTACTGCTAACAGCTTGACACTCCCAAACTCGTTCCCTGAGGACATACACACACATAAATATAAAACCCGACCTCGAACAAAATGAACACACACTGTCAAATAACTCGAGCACACACGCAGCAACAATAAACACACACACACATACATACACGCAGTGTCCTGCACAGGTGTTACTGTTCCGGTTCGTCTCTCCACAGAGTACAGCATCTAGCAGAGAAGAAAACATGAGTTCATTTTACAATATTCAGAATATAAAACAGCATATTCTGGCGGAAAGTTTCTGGAAGATTCCGCCTGAACAGGTGTGTTTGGTTTTCTAACACCCTCCACTTGCTCTATCTTTCAGTGATGTAGATTTGCTCTTTTCTGTACCTTGTTGTTTTCACAGGCACTGCTGAAGAAGATTCTCTCACTGTCTGACGACCAGCAGTGAAGAGCAAGAGGTTCATACACACCCGTAAACTGACCTGCACACACATTTCGATGTCATATCACATACTCACGGTACAAAAATAAACATGAAAACACGAGAGAAAGAGAGTGAGATGGAAAGATATACTTGTGTGTGCAGGTACCTTTCTCTGCTCTTCTCACTACATCCACCAACACTGAGGTAGTTCTGTTCTTCATGTCATACTGAGAAAGAGAAAGAGAGAGAGAGAGAGAGACAGAGAGAGAAAGAGAGAGAGAGAGGAGACCTGTTGTCTGTGGAATGCACTGCGCTGTCATTACAGCTGTACTCATTTCCCTGAACGGCCTGCTATCCTCTGTATGATGTCATTATAGCATCAGTGCTCCTATCAGTCTGTCATTTCCTGTATTTTAGCCCTGGGTGCAGCTGAGTCACTGGAGACACTCCGAACTGCCCTCCTAATTAACCTGCTTGTTAACCTGCTTATTATCTTCCAGTTGGCCATCAGAGAATCACGTCAATGTGTGTTAACACATCTACACACAAACACACACACACACACACACACACACACAGAGTATAAAGAGTGCAGACATGTACATTGATCATGGAAATATCTTTAATACAGTCTTCTTCCTCTTTGTATCTGATTCATCAGCATAGAAAGGACAGGAGACTGCAGAGAGATCTCATGCGAACTTTGAACTGAATTTGTCTGCATTCATATACCGCTATGTGTATCACGCACATCTGCCACCAGCCGGTTCTGAAAACCTGTCTGTGTGTGTGTGTGTGTGTGTGTGTGTGTGTGTGTGTGTGTGTGTGTACGCAAGAAACTGTTTACACCTGACTGTTTCATGTGTAGGGCTGGACAATGATGATACAATATAATTTATCTCAATAGAGATGTCACGATACATTTTCTGAGATATCACAAGTATTGAGATATGTTTTTAGAACCTTTTTACATTTTTTAATAAACACAAATTGCAAAGAAGTAGCTTCTGTTTTAGTTCAGATGTAGACACTATAAAGATTTGCATGCATATTACGTATAGCAATTAATAAGCTGTATATGTAAAATTTTCTAGCGTCTACATCTTAACTAAAACAGATAAGCAGCATCTCTTTCGCCAAACGCTTGGGGATTTTCCAGGGCAACACCCTCCGAAAGCACCTACAATGGGCAAGTGAGCACTGGAAGAAGCACCAGGATGCACTGTGGGAAGAAGACAAGTTGGTGGAGGAAGTGTGATGCTCTAGGAAATGTTCTGCTGGGAAACCTTGAGTCCTCGCATTCACATGGATGTTACTTTGACATGTAGCCCCTACCTAAACATTGTTGCAGACCAAGTATGCCTCTTCATGACAATGGTATTACCTAATGGCAGTGGCCTCTTTCAGTAGGATAATGTGCCCTAACACATTGCAAAATGTTCAGGAACGGTTTGAGGAACATGACAGAGTTCAAGGTGTTGACATGTCCTCCAAATTCCCCAGATGTCAATCCAATCGAGCATCTGTGGGATGTGCTGGACAAAAAAGTCCGATCCATGGAGGCCCCACGTTGTAACTTACAGGACATAAAGGATCTGCTGCTAACGTCTTGGTGTCAGATACCACAGCACACCTTCGGAAGTCTCGTGGAGCCATGCATTGATGGGTCAAATCTGTTTTGGTGGCACGTGGGGACCTTCACAATATTAGGCAGGTGATTTTATTGTTATGGCTGATCGGTGTAAGTTTCTACCACGACAAGCTTGTGGTCGATGTTCAAACAATGTTTGAATACATCTGCGCTGATCGATGCAGGAGAGCAAATTTAATCCCTTTCTAATCATCATTACCATTTGCAAACTGTTAGATTTGGCCAAAACGTTTTAGTCGAAACAGTCAATTTTTCAGCGGGATCCCAAATAAGTGTAGTTAAGTGATGCTTATTATACTTCTCTAATATTATCTAAGTCAGACATACATTCATATATTTTATTTCACATTGACAGTAAAGACAATTGTGGGCACTGCATCTTTCAAGTGGAAAAAAACAAAACAAGACAAGATATTACTGTGAGATGGGGGAAGTTAAAAACACCTATGCAACTGTCAATCATTCCAGACATACAGTATATCGAATGACTCATCTGGTAATAAAATGTACTTAGTTTAATTTTCATATTACTCATGATAGTAGTCTGTTTTACTGGACACATTTTTGCCGACAAGTGTGTATGCCGTTAAAGTTATATCAGGATACAGTCAAGATATAACGCACAAAAGGAGCAGGTGTAAATGGGGTCTGAGATTTTTTTTTTTTAAAGTGTATATCTTTACCAGCATCATGCGGAGACATTGTTGATGTGGGCCGAACACTTGTCCCTGCAGATAGACCAGCCAAAGAGAGTCTGGACTCAGTCGAGGACTCATCACCGAGCCGGAATCACATGACAGGAGCTCTAATGTGGGTCAGAAGTCAAACAGAGAGCCCAAATATAGAGTATGTACTGTATGGGAAATAATGAATGTCTAGATTATTACTCTACATATATACAGTATGGTCCATGCTGTATTCAATAACATATAGCAAATCTTACCAGAATTTCCTTTCAAGTCAATAGAGAAGACAGCTGACCTGAAACCAAATAAATCTCATTAATAGTTAGCATTTACAGAAATGATATAGATGTGATAAGCATGCCGACTCTGCCCCCTCACCTCCGATTGGAACAGAACTTCAGGCCCAGTCGGAAGGGTTCATGCCACCAGCCCACGAAGATCACGGCCTTGCCGTCGCCTGTCCACAAGGCCTGAGTGACGGCACTTACAGGTGAGTGAAGTCACAAAACCAAATTATCTACGTTCTCAGTAGTGCCAGTTCGGCACTGGTTCAGGTTTTCCCTCTCTACAAACACACCTAAGCCAACTCATCAGCTTTCATAGATGATAGGGTATGTTAGCAGTAGCGATGTGGATTTTGGTCAGTTTTGACAGCTCAAATACAGAGAAAATAAGCGAGTACTGGAATTTTTGTAGGGTTGGGAGAGGGTTTCTCTCGCTATGCGTCAGTATAGTATAAGTTCTGTTAATGGCAGTGTGGCTATACTGAGTCATTATGAGAGAAACCCTCTCTTCTCCCTAAGGATTTTTGGATAATAATTAATCATTCAAAAAATGCCAACAATGACTTCTTGGATTTATTCAAAGCCTCCTGTATGTTGCATTTCTCTTTTTCTTGTGGCTGCTTGTTCTGTGTCATTCTGCTTCACACTACCTGCCTACTGATGAAAGAAAACTCCCATGATGTTCAGCTGAGCCTGACCTGAATATCTGTCTGTGTGTTCATTCATTCATGTACAGGAGAGTGCCTGAGAATTCCTAATTTTAATGATGATGATGATGATGATTATTAGGTTATTATTATTGTTATTATTATTAGAGTAAATTAGCAATAGTGGTTTACCTGTCCAGGTGACACATGACGTGGGACTCCAGGACATATGTTCACTTCTCCTTTAGTTAGATTTGCTACACACAACACTGGGGCACTTTTACCAACCAGACCCTCGCCCCAATCTTCCACATACGCATTCTTATCCTGAAACACACACACACACACACACACACACACACACACACACAATTGAGAGAAGCTTTATATATGAAGTACAGCCTATCCTAGTGTATGGATGCCAATCAAAGTTCTATTAAAGTAACAAATTGTCATAGAATTGTAACCATCTCCAGATTAGAATATGACGACTACTTAAGATCATTTCGTATATGAGAAAGTTTGGTTTTTTTTTTAAAGTCTACTTACCTCTTCTTCAAGCACACTCAAACTCCCACTGTCATTGGCTGATGACCCCTCCCTCCTCTTCTCTGCTATGTAAAGTAACCTTCCCTCACATGGTGACCAAACTAGACATGCAAAGTGTGCTAAATACACAAATACATACAAATAAATGACACCATAAAAC
The DNA here is from genome assembly GCF_023375685.1 of Ictalurus furcatus. Taxonomy (NCBI): domain Eukaryota; kingdom Metazoa; phylum Chordata; class Actinopteri; order Siluriformes; family Ictaluridae; genus Ictalurus; species Ictalurus furcatus. The sequence goes on along the minus strand of NC_071259.1, from coordinate 25,116,378 downwards.
CAACAGCCCAAATTAATAACTCCAGCAAAACAATAAAACAGGGGAAGAGTTGTGCAAAAGAAGGCCTCCGTACCATCTTCATAGACTTTTCCGTGTTTGTTCAGGGCTGTAAGGTCTAAGCTTTTCTCCAGTCCACCGCAGCCCCATACCTGAGCAGTGACAATTCACCCAAGCTTAAAAAAAAAAGTAATACACTAATCACTTAGTGGTTTGTGATAGGATGGCCATAATTACCTCAAGGTACTGATGCCCCACACCATCTCGGATGACCGCTCTGCGTAATCCAAAGGGGGAACGGCTACTAAGCAGCCTGCAATTAGAGGAGGAGATGTGGGTTAAAATAAGAGTCATTTAGGTGCATTTATATGATCCTTTTATATTATATGTATACAGTATAAGTGTGTTTATTGAAGATTCATGTTATTTAGTTCAAATGTATCTGGAAGTGTACAGCTCATACAGTATATGTATATATACACAGTATATACATATACATTGTGGGTTTTGGGTATGCATGTGCCAATGCCTTACTCTCCATGTGTGTGTATAGAGGGTCCCAGACACACAAACTTTTCCAGAGTATATTCATTACATTGAAGATTCCAGTGCTGACTAAAGCGCAATCTAACGCCTCGGTCAACATCACACTGACTCCACTCTGAAAAGAGACAGATGTATGATCTTAGCAATGACTTTTGTTAGAAAGAAAGAAAGAAAGAGAGAGAGAGTTGGTACATAGCAGGAAAATTGGGCACGTGTAAGGAGGATCTAAGCGACTTTGACAAGCACCAAATTGAGATTGCAAGACAACTGGATCAGGGCATCTCAAAAACGGCAGGTCTTGTGTGGTGTTCCCGGTATGCAGTGGTTAGTACCTATTAAATGTGGTCCAAGAAAGGACAACTGAAAGATCTACATGCATATTACGTATAGCAATTAATAAACTGTACATGTAAACTTTTCTAGTGTGTACATCTTAACTGAAACTGACAAGCAGCATCTCTTTCCCCAAACGCTTGGGGATTTTCCAGGGTAACCCTCCGAAAGCACCTACAATGGGCAAGTGAGCAATGGAAGAAGCACCAGGATGCACTATGGGAAGAAGGCAAGCCGGCAGAGGATGTGTGATGCTCTGGGAAATGTTCTGCTGGGAAACCTTGAGTCCTGGCATTCATGTGGATGTTACTTTGATACGTACCACCTACCTAATCATTGTTGCAGACCAAGTACACCTCTTCATGACAACAGTATTCATTAATGGCAGTGGCCACTTTCAGCAGGATAATGCGCCCTGCCACACTGCAAAAACTGTTCAGGAATGGTTTGAGGAACATGAAAAATTGTTCAAGGTGTTGACTTGGCCTCTAAATTCCCCAGATCTCAATCCGAATGAGCATCTGTTACACGAGCTGGACAAACAAGTCTGATCCATGCAGGCTCCACCACACAATGTAGAGGGCTTAAAGGATCTGCTGCTAATGTCTTGGCACCAGATACCACAGCACACCTTCAGAAGTCTCGTGGAGTCCATGCCTCGATGGGTCAGTGTATTGCTCTCAGCTCTCTCTGAGGCCTGTAATTCAGCTGTACCGTGAAAACATTTCAGAATTAATGGACCACTGGCACTTATCAACATGCTCACTAGAGTAGGAAGAAACCCAGACGTTACTCAAAGTTTTGTAAATCTGGTGGAAAGTTCTCGTTTGGTTTTGGCGACAAAAACATTTACAAACATCTGTAATAAATGATTTATAAACGATTTATAAATGAGGCCCATTGTACCATAGCAACCACTGGATAGCCATAATGCAGTTTCACTAAGAATGATGGTTGCTAAGATGGCAATGTCATTGTGCTTCTCAGACATTTAAATGTAAATGCATGTCTTTTCTAGTCACATGCATTCATTTTGTAGTTTGCTTGGTTACTTTATTGTCCTTAGGTTTGAAACGTGTCAAATAATTCTAAACAAAATGATTTCCTTCAACCATGAATTCTGTACCTTATTGTTTAATTTGGAACTACTGTTTTGTTTTGTTTTTTAATGCAGGGAATAAACAACTAATCTTACCAGTGCTTATAGTGAGATTCTGGTTCTTGGTGTCAGACCCGATGCCTTTTTCAGTAGTGATGAAGGCAGACACAGGAACAGGATATCTGTTGTAGCTTTTGAACACATCTCTGATCACACCCTCCTCCATCATCTTCATCATCATCTGCAGAAAATACAAGATCTACATGTTCTGTGGCGTTATTCACAGCACACCAATTAGAATAAATGTATATTAACTTACACATGGAGGTTAGATCCAATTAGTAGGATCGACTTGAAACTATAAAAGTGTGTGGTTTAACAATGCACTAAATAAGCAGTCATATGCACTTACATCTTTTCTTACTGATAAATGGGTTTAGTACTCAGTAAGACCTTTATACATAGCAGACATACTCACAAGACTATTTATTAGATTGTTTAGATGAAGTGTGGAACTATGACAACCTATGATAACCTTATAAATAATAAGATAAATACAAATTAACATTACACTTCAGTTAGGTTAGATTTGCACACCCATTGAAGGCACATCAGCTTAAGGCCAAACAGATACAGGTAGATAGAGGTCGACCGGTAGCGGATTGTACCGATACCGATAGCTACGTTGGGCAGTACCTACCTGCCGATAACCGATTAATCAAACAATAGTTTTTAAAATTGATACTGAATGAAAACACAACAATCAAAGTAAAACATTGCTGAACTTTATTACAAAAATAAACAGTACTGACTGTACCATGGAAATGTACTGTACTTTTCTAAATGTAGTAAATATATTCATATTAATATATATTAATTATTAATAAATATTAACATAAATAACAGATATACATCCAATAGAATTTTAATAGAAATAGAGAATAGAGACATCCAAAACGGAAAGAAAAAAAAACACTTCAAATAACACAACAAAATTTGTCAGTGATGGTTTCGCCTCTAGAGGCCGCTCTCGTACTGTATAATCACAGCGGACCATTCTCAGCCACTCCTGCAACGGACGCAAGCGGGACGCAATCCATACCATTGGTGTGGATTTTCGCCGATAACCGATAGTTCCAGCAACCGGTTATCTTAATCTGCAAAACCGATCAATCTACATGTAGACAACAATTTTGGTCGCATCAATCATTTTTCAGATTTTGGTATAAATATGTCTCCTCTTAGATTGCAATAACAAAAATATCAAAACTTTTTTTTTCTCAAGTTTTTTCTTGTGACCTCCACAAGTTTGAAAAAGGCTAGAGCGCCGTCCACCTCACAATCATGCCAGGTCATAGTATATCACTGAAAAACCTGTTTCCTGATATTTATATGTCAAGTTATGAGTCAGTACGATACATGTCATCTTTTAAACAATGTTCCTTAAGATCACTTCTCTTCTATATTCAGACTCTGAAATCAGAATCAGTTTCTAGATGACCTGCATTCGTGAAATTTTACAATCCTTATTCTTATTCCTACATAGAAGGAAGAAGAATTTCTCAAAATGTTGATCATTCTTGGAGTTACATTAGATTTTAAGAAGCAGCTTTTTGGTTTGACTAAATGCAAGTATATCAGCGATGAACTGGTGGAAAATGATCGTGATCGCTACCTTTTTTCCACCTGTACTGTCTTGCCTTGTGTTAAATCTGCACAAGGATTACGTCTATCAAGTCTTTTGTAGACATGTGACGTGATGTGATAATTGTGGATGTCGTTTTTCCCCCAAAGTAAACCTACTTTCAAACAATGATCAAGCTGGGGTTTTAAAACAGGCTGTTGATGGTTATTCTAGAGTATACGCTGATAAATTACAGAGGCTTGGCCACAGCAGTGCCACCCCAATGGCATGTCAAAAGACGTTATTACTCCTTTATATGCAGCATTAATAAATCCTATCTCGCTCATGTGTATTTAAATCATCACTGTGATATTGTAGGGATTTTTACTAAGGGCTATGAGATTTATGAACTACAGAGCCAGTCCAGTAATGCCATTATGTCATTATTTCAGTCACTCATTTTGAATCGATGAATAAATCATCCATTCTGCAAATGTGATCTTGTCCTGTATATTAATAGACGGTGTGAATAAAGAAAAGGGTTTTCACATTTAAAAAACAAACAAACAAACAAACAAACAAACAAAACTCACTCCACCTTTACAAAACATCTTATTTTAAAGAAAACCGAGCAATAAAGAAACTTACTGATTATAATAAACCACAGAGGGAAGACCATACTTACAAATATTAAGTTTAGACTCTGCAAAAATGCGGACGTGAATTTAAACGCTTCATGTAGTATGTCATTACGTTAAAGATTGATTATTGCTCGCGCGCATTGTCCAGCCGCGGCTTATTTGTGTTTGTGGTCGTTTTCCTTCTTCTTCTACTGGTTATGGAAAGCCCGCTCTGTGCACATTACCGCCACCTAGTGGAGACGTTCTGTATACTTCACAAAAATATCTGTGCGGTTAAACATACTCCCCTGAGGCCTATTCGTCCCCGAACATCAAGCGTCGCTTCGTGTTCAGCTTCAGTGACTTTCAGACACACACACACACACACACACACACACACAGGTGCACTAGTACAAAGGGTCATAATGTTGCAGAGAGCAACACAAAGTCTTAGACGCCCCTTTTTTTAGTTAAAAAAAAAATGTTGTAGATATTTATTTTATGAATTCTTCATTATTGAGTCAGTACATTTTGATATCCAAACATTAGTTTTCCAGCACAGAGTTAAATGTTACAGTAAAAATGTTTGTTGTATGTCAGTAAAGAATGGGGGTGGGGCATGGAGTGGGAGCGAAGAATCGTCACACCAAATATTGAGTTTCTTTAGTTTATTACTGTTTACTGCACATTGTAGTATTTTTATTTTAGCAGGAAGATTTAATTTCAATAGTTTTGAAGTAATCTTTAAAATAATCTCTGAATTAGCCTAAGACTTTTGCACAGTACTGTACATGTACACAGATGGTAGAAACAGGACTTAACTAGAAAGTAAAGCATTTAAATGCTATTGACTATTATCCATTGGCTTTTCCTAAGTCTGATGAATAACAGGTTAAAATTCAGAGAGGCCAGATGTAATGGAAACATTCGGTCATTGTGAATCTTGATTAACCTCCAACAAAGGTGTACAGTAATTATTCAGGTTTACTATGTATGTAAGTAAGTAAGTAAGTAAGTAAGTAAATAAATAAATAAATAAATAAATAAATATTTGTAATATCTTTTTCGTCAATAGAGGGCGCAATTGTATCGCAGTGCATGTCACTTGAATGAAAACTTTTGAATGAAATATATTTGTAAAATCTCCCCTCAAAATTGGGAAACGCAGCTCTATCCAGCACTTGCTATTTAATTTTCTTTCCTGTTAAAGCCTTAATGATCGTGATAACGAGTTGATTATTTCAAACAACTGACATAAGTGCATTGAATATGCAGCTTTTGATTCGTTTGATTCAATCTAATTCATTTAGAGAAGCAAGGACAGACAGTCCAAACCTCTTCGCTGATTGGACTTAAATAAAAGAAATTATCGCATTAAACAAGTTTAATCTTCTTGCTTGTATTAACTTTCTACTGTTTCCTTTGTACTTGGGAACTGATTCACTAGAATGACAAATGACTCATCCATAAATCAACAATTAATAAACACCTGGATAGAAGTACAACAGCTTTATTTCGTGTTATTTGCCTATTCAGCATTTGCACATTTAGACAAGTCTTGAGAATCATTAGGTTTTCTTTTGGGTCTCTTTTGAGAACTTCACCTGCCACAGAAGACAGGCAGCTGGGCTTCATGCACCATTAGTTTCTTCTCCTCACAAACAAAATTCATTCACTTAAAAAAATAAAAATAAATAAATAAAATAAAAATTATATATATCTCCATCCATATGTGTATGTATGTATGTATGTATGTATGTATACACACATATCTAATAACAAAGGTTGTGGTCTACATTTCACACACTTTTCACTCTAATCTATTTCAATCAGATGGCTGTAAGCCACACAGCCAGCTACATTGGCTGGTTTGTTTTACACACAGTACCACTGTGCCTGTTCCAGTTCCCCAGACAATGCCAATTATTTTGGCAAATACACTTTGGTTAATACGCTCTGGTTAAAGTGCTACAAAATGAAATCGGGTCAAAACATTCTGGATGGAGCCTCAAAACCTATACTAGGACATGAAAAATATTCTTGTGATAAAGTCATTGAATATCTATTTCCTAAAGCATTAACAAAATATGAACACTGGACATTAACATATACAGGACGTTTCCTTCCAGATGAATGGACCCGTACTGCCGCAGGCTTTGTCAGTTCTCCTGTGAACTAGAAGAGATGTGTACAGGGACCAAGAAGCTAATGAACAATAGAACCATCTTTATGGTAACTGAGGTTTCAGACCTATCTACAGAGACACATACTCTTGGGGCAAATAGACTCTAAACAAGATAGGAGGAAGTGAAGAAAGAAAACCATGAGAGACAAATGACTGAGTCACTCTCACAATCTCTTATGAACTCTTTACCAGCCTCATAAACTGAAAAAAACAACAACTGTCAAGCAGCATCTTGAGACATCATGGTTCTACTAAGAACAAGTACATACTTACACGTGACTCTTTACCAGTCATGTTCTCAAGTACTGAAAATGTACAACATACTGTAATTCATAATACAGGATTAAAGGTGGTGTAAGTTCTCATAGTATGGCAGCTCTTAATAAAAGCTCGAAACTAGTGGAACAAATATATGACACAGTCCAAAAACATCTAACCAATCAATCAATCATGTTGCCTGTCAATTCAGAAAGCTCTCAGTCAGGTCTACATTTAAATTCCCTCTCCTAACAATGAGTTACCCTGCTTAGCCACAGCTGCTGTTAAGAAGACACGATCCTGAGTCAACCAATGCAAAACTGCTGAACCAGACATCAGGCTGTTTTCTCAGCAGTAGCATGGGCTAACTAGTAAACGACTTCAAAGACCTCTTCAACCATTAACTAAGTCAGGCAGTCATTCTCATATGTTTAGACCAGTGCCAAAGAAATCAGCTGTGACCCAACTTAATGACTATCACCCTGTATTTACACTGGTTAGCCATCCTTAGTTCAGATCCTTATGCTTCCTGCTTTCAACAAATCAACTTTGAGGACTGACTGTTCACTTGCTGCCTAATATATCCCACCCCTTGACAGGTGCCATTGTAACGAGATAATCAATATTATTCACTTCACCTGTCAGTTGTTTTACTGTTCTGGCTGTACATCATTCATCATACGGTGCTTCAAATGACTAGTCACATGTGACATAAAAAAGTAGCCTCCCCATGTAACTGGATTCCCTACAGCTTGCATATCACCCTATCCATTACTGGCTCTGTTCCATCCCTTACTTATGTAAGAATGCTATATAGTGATTTCAGCTCCCCATTGAACATAATCCCACAGAAGTTGGTTGTAAATTTCAACCTTCTGTGCTTTAACTCCCTCGATAACTGGACCTTGGACTGTAGGCAGTCTGGATTGGGAACATCACGTCCAGAACCCCCACATTGAGCTCTGGTGCCTCCCAGGACTACGTGCTCAGCCCACTACTGTTCACATTGATGGCATATCGCTGTACTGGCAAGCAGAGCTCAAACCACATCAACTTGGCTGATGACACAACTGTGGTCGGTTACTTCAGTAACAATGAAGCAATATGCAGAGTGGAAGTGGAACAGTAGTAGACTGGCGGAGAAACAACAATATACCAAAGGATTGTTTATTTCAGAAAGATCTGTGGTGATCGGCTTCCTACTGCACCTCAACAGCTTGCAAGTGTAGACAGTCAAGAGCTTCAAGTTCCTGGGCGTGCATATATCAAAAGAGGCCCTACCTGGACATTCAAGATCACATCTCTAGACAAGAGAGCAAAGTGGCACCTCCATTTTCTGTGATAGCTGAGGGCAGCAAGTCCACTCCTCACCATGTTATACAGGAATGCAAATGAAGTGTTCTCAGCAGCTGTGTAGTTTTAGAACTGCAATGCCTCAGGCTACAGGTTCCCAACACTGGTCTTAGAGTCCCCCACATGTTGCACATTTGAGTGTTTTCCCTGCTCCAATACACCTGATCCTTAATAGCTCTTCTTGTGTTGAAGTGGGTGTGTTAGAGCATGGAAAACACTCGTGTGCAGGACAGGGTACTCCAGGACCTGTGCAACTGCAGAAGACACTGAGAATATCATTGGAATCCCCACCGTCCCATTCAGGACACGACCACACTGCTTCAGTAAAGGCCTCCGGTATAGTGTTGGACCCTTCCCACCCCCAATGGATTCTTTGCAGTCCAGCTGTCTGTCAAAAGGTATCACAGCATCTAGACCAATTGCACCAGACTCTGCAACATCATCTTCATCCAGGCTGGCAGGATTATCAACTAAAAGTCAATCATAGTCTCACGCCATCACAGCCTGCTTCTCTAGACAGTTAACATTTACCAACAGGCTGTTGGCTTGCTGATGTACATTTTTATGCAGATACCGAGTGGTTAAATATAACCTGTGTTATGCAATGTTGCTGTTCCGTATAATTTCATATAATTAGCATTTAATCTACTCTGGTAGCATTACTCGATCTCATTTTACATTCTACTGTCTTGACCTCTGTATTAATTAAATGTATTATGTTGTTTCTTGTATGTTGCACTTGGCCTTGGAGGCAACTGCTTCATCCTGGTCACATTTGTGCTGAATCCTAAGACTATCCTGGGAATACTGAGTATAAGACAGAAATACACCTTGGACAGGACACACGTTCAGCACAGTGTCCCGACCCCCCTGTTTTTGGGAGGGAGGAGGAAACTATGAGAACACAGAGTAAACCCAATAGGACACGAGGGATATGTATGAAACTCCCCAAACAGTAACCCAAATTCAGGATCAAAAGCATCTGCTTTCTATAAACATTTTTGGCTTGCTCAATGCCATTTTCTGTAAAGCTGGGTCAAGGATGTGTGCCTCAAGTCACAGGAGTGCAGAGTCTGTGTTCCAGAACAAGTGTTCTGACAACTCAAGCTGTAGCAGTGGTGGAAAATAAGAAAATGTGTCTAAAGTAACATTTCTAACCTTGCTTCATGAAGAATGTTTCACTGGTCATCACATATTTGAATGAGTAGTGATAGTTGAGATTTTTGTCAGCCAGCCTAAGCATTCCTCAGAACTAGTACATCAGGCTGACTTCAAAGTTTTGTACAGTGGTTTCCGTAAGCAACTCAAAGAACATAAGACCAAATCTACGTGAACATTCACTCTTCAATCAGAAACAAAATCATGTATTTGCTAACAATTCTTATTTTGTTTTTTTTATTCATAGCAACTGAGAAGTGTGCCAATCAGTGACAAAGGGGAAGGAGACTTGTCCAAGTGCTGCTTGTACTGTAGGCAGACGGGGACATATCCTGTACAGTGGAGACTGGAAAGGGCTAGAGATGTCTTTGGTCCACACTTGAAAATGATGGGATGGGACAGGAATGACAATGTAGGCAAGGAACTACAGAAGGCACTTGAGTTTACAGTTGTCTCATAATTGGAACCAAAGAAATGAACAGGACATGATTTTTTTTTCTATACATCAGGAAGAATGGAACTGCACTATACTTTTTTTAATTATTATTATTTTTTTAACAACTGTATGTAAACCATAGGCCTAACAATACAACATACATATGTCCCAATGCAGGGACTCAAAAACAAAATGTATAGATACATCTGTACAGATACAACTGCGGAAGGAAGGGAAGAATGGGCGAGTATAAACTGAAGTCAGTGACCCATTAGGAAGAGACACAAATTAGAAATAGGAATATTATTAACAATGAAACTAAAAAAAAAAAAAAAAAAAAAATGTCTTTGGCAAAAATTTACATGAAAACAAAAAACGGGCTGGATTTGTGGTTGAGGTTGAACAACAATCAAGACTTCCCTGCTTAGCCAACAATCTTTAGTATCAGACACGAACATTCAAACGTGCACACAAACAAAGTGAACCAAATCCCAATTTCATGCGAATTCCAACCTAGATGACGACACAGAAACTTTGTTAATCTTCAAGCTGTATTTTGGTGGAGGGGCAGCAGACTCCAGAAGAAAACAGTGGTCATTTCATCATTGTGACAAGAATGCACAAACGGATGCAAACACTTCACTGTTGCCACAGTAATAGTAAGCATGCAGTGACTGTATTGAGAGACCAGGAATGAAAACCACAAAGCAGCAGCTAATCACAACAGAGTTTCAACCCTTCATGTACTGAAACGCACTGGAGAAAAAGGTCATTCTACAAATCAGTCATTAAAGAGAACAGCCTTATAGGCTGCAGGTTGAGATGTTAAGGCAGTGGAATGGGACTTGTTATCAGGGCATTGAGGTTATTTATTTTAAAAATAGACTTTGTTTAGTGTTTATAATGCACTTCTCAAACCCAAATTAAGCAAAGCACAGCCCTGGTTTTCAGTACGGACTATCAGAGTTATAACGGCTGATGTATGAGGTATATCAGTCACTGTATACCAGTGAGAAAGAGATGAAGTCCTACATTTCAGTTTTAGCACCTTCAAAGGGGTCAAATGACATGCACTCAACAAACTTCAACTGTATTTCTTTACTTGGTAAAACTGTAGACCAATACAGCATATGTGTTTAGTGAAATAACTAGTTGTACTTATGTATGTACATACACACAGCCTTATCATAAAAAGATTAAAGTGAGGTTGTTCTGTGATCAAAGGCAGATATAATAAAAATGCACCGCATGCATACTGTGGAAGATCGATAAGGGCGCACAGGTCTAACCTCTGTGCCCATTGTGGCCTTTAAATAGAGGTGAAATGGTGATCAAGGCTGTGAAACACTGCACAGCACTCTTGGGGAGAGCTGAACAAAACTCAAATTAATAAATAAAAAGGCAATGACGATGACCATACGTTCGTACCTAAATGCTGGCCGACCGCGATCAGAACATCTAGCCCCGTGGACAGTCTGTACATTAATTTCGTCAGCAGCACTTCTTAAAATTTCTACAGAAACTAACGGTCGTGTTTCTACTTTTTACAACCATATCTACCCTTCAACACTGCAGTTAACAATTGACTTCAGAATCAAATGTCAAAATCTAGTAACCCAGCAGCTAAACAACATATACTTTCCAATTTTAATCAAGAGAGAGAGGAAAAAAAAAAGAAAAAAAAATTCACTAAAAGAAAGGGGGGGGGGAATCACATTTGAAGAACAGAAGATATTATATTAAAGCTCAAAAGCTTGAAGTAGGATAAGCGCACTATATAAAAAAAAATAAAGGAAAGACAAACAAAACAATCTTGCAAAACTGAAGACAAAATTGAAAGCTAAAAGAAAGAAATACGAATAGCGTAAACACTACTTGTTTACAAATTATGACTAAACAAGATTCGTGAGTGAAAGCTCTTAGCCAGTTACGAAGTATCATAGGTCTCTCCCAAATGAGGAAACAAACAAAACAAAATTGACAAGTCTTAAAGAAAGAAGAATGACAAGGGAAACAGCCATTTAAAAAAAAACATTTTTTTTTGAAGAATGACATTCAAACTGGGTTAAACATGGAATGCACGACTGAAGGTAGGGGGGTAAAAGACAAAGGGACAAGTGAACAAAATAAGTGAAGATATGGGGAAACGGAAGAGGTGGCACTACAACTGACAAAAAAGAAAAGAATAAAAAAAGAAAAGCAAAAAAACAACAGCAAGAGATGTAAACTTTAATTTTATTCTTCATGTGTATGGAACAGCTGAGCAAATCAGGGAAGTGGGGCTTTAAGGGAGTGGAGGAAGGGGTGTCGGTAGGGATTGGATGAAGGATACTGGGGGGGAGGGAGGGAGATGGGAGGGGAACCGGAACAAGGGTGCAGGGCATTTAGGGTGTGTCAGGGGTTTTTCGGGGGTGTCCGAGGTTGCCTCTGTGGCAGCCCGTTTTGGGCAGGGCGATCTTGCCGGTAGGATAACACAGAGGGGTGGGTGGGGCCTTTCGTGCTGTTTGAGAACTGCAAGTTGGAGGAGTTGCCCTGGCCACGGTCGCCCGGGGCACGGTCGCCCGGGGCACGGTCGCCCGGGGCACGGTCGCCCGGGGCACGGTGGTCTCCTGAATAGCGGTAGTTGGTCCGGTTGGAATTGCGGTCGTAGTAGGAGCTGCTGCCATTATGGCGCTGACCCGGATAACCCTGAAATATACGTCTGTTACCCTGGAACACCTTCAGAAAACACACAGAGATGAAGAGAAATGAATAAATTCAATGCAATTGTTACACATTGTGTACTTACATAAATAATGTAAAGGAACTTTTTGGATCCCACCCACTAGCTAGGTTCTCCCTTATCACACGATAGCCACCAACTGGGGAGGGTAAATGCTAGCACGTGCATACTCTGAGACTTGCAAAGCCAGCCGCTGCATTACCCGCATTACCCCCACCCCCGCCCCCCCGCCTTGCGCCCCACACAAACTGTTGCTCATGCTATGTCAAAGGGCAGCTGAACACACTCAGATGAAGGTGCTATACATAGCTCACACACCCACGATTGGCTAATTTTGCTTTGATTGACACTTGAGAGAGTAATCCTCCACCCACCAAGAAAGCAGGGCCAATTTTGTGCTCTTGGACTCTCTCTGTGTAAAAGGGTACATGCAGGTCATATGTGCTGTGGGACGGACAGCAGGGAAGTTTGCGTTTGTGTGCACATTACCTGTTTGTGTGGGACATTGGGGCGACTTGTGTAACCAGAAGCCTGGGGCTGAACTTGAGCTGGAGCTTCTACAGGGGCGGAGCCAGTGACTGACGAAGAAGTGGAACTACAGCGAGAGCGATGGGAGTAGCCAATCTGCGGATGATATACTACACAAGGAGACAAAAAAAAAGCGAGAGGGTGTTAAGACGTCCAACAGAATTTCAATAGTCTCTCACATTCAGATATGTCAAAAACCCCTACCTGATCCAAAGCCCATGATGCTGGCTTTAAGAGGTTCCAGTTCATAAGTGAATTTAACAGCTTTTCCAAGATCCTCATCATACTTCCTCTCACTCACAAAATGCTGAAATAAAGAGAAGAGAAAACAAGGTTAACCATATCTGCATGTACATGTGTACACGTGCGTATGTGTATATGTGCATGTCCATACCTTGATGTCGGCACGGAGTTCTGTTAGTTGCTCTTCGGACATGGAGGCAGACTTGTCAGTGAGTCTCCTTAAATCCTCAGCTCGCTTCTGACGCTTATCCAGGATAGCCACTACACCAGATGAATACGAAGAACAGTCAACATCACACAAAACCACAATGAGAAGGCACTTATCCTGCCCTTGAGTAGGAAGAACGCATCTCGACATGTCCACTGTTAACAGGACACTTCTCCATGTGCACTTTCAAACGCATTAGAAGGAAGGAAGATCTTTTAGTCATTCCACTCTGAAATATGAATATGAGAACATATGTTCCAATAATAGAATGGGAGAGTGTAGCTAAAATGCACAAGAGCACGCATGACTCACAGCGGTTATAACATTGCTTCATTCTTGTGGTAAACCTTTTATATTCGCAAGAGTGCAACTAAACATGCTATTTTATCAAATGATTTATAAGCTTCAGATTAGATTTAAGAGGCAGTTTGCAATTCTATCTGCTCTTGAGACAAATTGTGATGAAAATGCTTGTAGCCTTATTACCCCCAAATGATCCCAGTCCACCCCTGTTTAGGGTCCATGAAATCGAATTTTAGAGGTTTTTGTACGAAGCTCTTGGCATTGTGAACAAATACGTTAGTATAGATTTTATAAAATGTTACATTTTCACATCATTTTTGGGAAAACTTTTGGTGACTTATCCTGTACTTGTCCAATCAAATGCTCTCTAAAATGCATGGTGTTTCTTAAACTGCAGGTATCACTCACTAACAGATAATAGCATACAAGTGCTGTGAAAAAAAGATTTGCTCCCATCCTGATTTCTTCCGTTTTTGTGTGTCTCATACTAAATAGTTTTAGATCTTCAAATGAAATACAACATAAAGCAAAGGCAACCAGAGTAAACACACAATATAGTATTTATTCATTAAAAAAAAAAAATTATTGAAGAAAAAAAAAGAAGAAAAAAAAAAAAAGTTATCCAACACCCATCATCAATGTGAAAAACAAATTGCCCCCTTAAACTTAAAATCTGGTTGTGCCAACTTAGCAGCAATTACTGCAACTAAGCCGGGGCAACTGTGGCTCCGGTGGTAGAGCAGGCTGTCCACTAATCGTAGGGTTGGCGGTTCAATTCCCGGCCCACAGGACACCACATGCCAAAGTGTCCTTATGCAAGACTCTGAACCCCAAGTTGCTCCCAATAGCAAGCTAGCAGCTTGTATGGCAGCTCTGCTACCATTGGTGTGTGAGCAAATGGGTGATTGAGAACCAGTGTAAACTGTAAGGTTAAATAAAGCACTAATATACATATATACATACATACATACGCACATCATTTTTATTTATATATTTATATATATATATATATATATATATATATATATATATATATATATATATATATATATATAAAAATGATGTGCGTATGTACGTATGTATGTATATATGTATATTAGTGCTTTATTTAACCTTATATATATATATTGAACCTTATATATATATATATATATATATATATATATATATATATATATATATATATATATATATATGTATATATATATATATATATATATATATATATATATATATATATATATATATATATATATATATATATATATATATATATATACACACACATATTATATATATATACACATATTATATATTATATATATATATATATATATATACACATATTTTATATATATATATATATATATATATATATATATATATATATATATATATATATATATATATATATATATATATATGAGAGAGAGCTTTTTTTTAACCTTACAGTTTACAGTGCAGACTATTTACCAAGCACTTAGAGATCAGACTTTCACTTACTTTCACTCTAGGACTAGAACCTACTCCTATGCTTTGGACCATTATGTGTTGGTGCATAATCCAGTTGCACTGGCATTTCAACTTATGGAATGAAGACTAGCCATTCTCCTTTAGAATTTTCTGGTAGAGAGCAGAATTCATGTTTTCCTCAATTATTGAAAGTTGCCCAGGATCTGAAGAAACAAATACCACCACACTTGCTTGGCAGTAGGTATAGTGCTCTTTTTGTGGAATTGTGTGCTTGGTTTATGAAAACTGTAACTGGACCCCTGTCTTCCAAACAGGTCCACTTTTGACTCATCAGTCCATAAAACATTCTCCCAAAAAGGTTTGAGGATCATCAAGGTGTGTTTTGGCAAAATTCAGAGGAGCCTTAATGTTCTGGGTTAGCAGTGGTTTTCACCTCGCCATTCTTCCATGGATGCCATTTTTGCCCAATGTCTTTTTGATAGTGGAGTCATGAACAGTGACCTTTACTGATGCATGAGAGGCCTGTAGGTCCTTTGATATTGTTTTGTTCTTTTGGGACTTCCTGGATGAGTAGTTGCTGTGCTCTTGGAGGAATTTTGGAAGGTTGGCCACTTCTGGGAAGGTTCATTACCATGCAGTTTTTCCATTTAGAGATAATGGCTCTCATTGGGGTCCACTGGAGTCAGAGAGCCTTTGTAACCCTTCCCAGACTGATGTAGATCCCAGATCACCTTCTTCCTCATCATTTCTGGAATTTCTTTCATTTTCAGCATAGTGTGTTACTGGGCAAGATCTTTTAACCAACTTCATGCTGTTGAAAGTGTTGATTTGATTGAAGATGGTTGTGTCTAGTCCGGCTGAACCCTATTACGAATGCATTTTCATAGATTTGGGGAATTAATAACTAAGGGGGAAAATACATTTTCACATAGGCCCGGTTGGTATTGGATAACACTTTTTGCTTCCATAAATAACTCGTCTAAAAATTGTATTTTGCGTTTACTCAGGTTGTCTTTGTTTTAATTTCTGAAACAATTTAGAATGAGATGCACAAAAACAGAAGCAATCAGGATGGGAGCAAATACTTTTTCACAGCACTGTACATTTAGCATAAAACGGATGCCTTTCAATCCATCCCTTGGGTACTGAAAAGATGTCTGTGTTTGTGTGTGCGCGTGGCATTCACCCAAAGAAATATTTCTCTCAGCTCCAGCCCCAAAAACATCATGGCTGCACTATTAAGGACAGACTACTGCTACAACATGCAGTTAGTATACACACAGCAATTGTGTGCGTGCATGCGTGAGTGAGAGTAATGATCAGCACAAAGGGCAGCATGTTAGTGATCAGTCCAGAAAGCTAATTTTCAATAGTTTTAATTTACTGCAATATAAATTTCCCTGTTTTCCACAGGAAGTCCAGGCACAATGGTTGGAAACCATTGTTCTGGGACACAACATGCTAAAGTCGCAAAGGGCCAACTGGCATTGAGAAATTCTACACAGCTGGAAACAAATTATCTTTACATTCTTCACTACATTATTTAGCCAGCTGCTAAGTGACTCCCGATTCCGTTTAGATTCTGTAGGAGGAGGTGGTCCCTCCCTGACTTTCTGTTTCAGAAGGAAGTGCGTCAACATATGGAATGTAATCCACATGCCATTTTGTAAGCACTTCAACTATACATGCCTCTAAAGAAAAAGATGCCGTGCGTCAAGGTGGGGGGGGGCGGTGTTTGGCAAGTTCTATTTCTGGACCAGAAAAATATCAAACAGGATCAGTCAAAGAAAAAACTAGTGAGATCCACTGCAGTATTGAAAATAAATAAATAAATAAATTCTACGGTGTCTTTAATATAGGTGTTGAAACACTACAGACAGAAAAATAAGTACATAAATAAAGAAACTAGCCATCGCACAGCAATTTTGTAAATCCCTTGTTCTTGGGTATAAATTAAATGAGGTCTAAAAACAGTTTGAAACATTACAAACTGCACTTTTCATGCATTCCATGCTGATCCTCTTTCCGTTTCATTTAAGCAACTTGAAAACAGCGTGATGTACTAAAAGATTGGAAAGACCTCCATTGTGCCATTTACGCTGCTTTAGAAGACATCTGGAGTACTTAAAAGTAATGTGCGGGCAATCTTGGAGTTTGAATGCGTGTTCAACTTTCAGACAAAAGTGACTGAGAAACTGTTGCACAGGGGAAGGACTGTAGCAAGATGAGCTCTCAAGCAATGCACATTACCCACACTGAGACACTTATCCAGCGAGTAGGATGACATACAAAGGATTGTTTTTTGGGGGTTTTTTTTAAATGAAAAGGACTGGCAAGAGAGCAAGGGAAAGGAAAGGAGAGGAGAGAGTTGAGCACAGAAGCTGAAAGCCAGATTACTGTAGGCTGCTGTTTCCTAACTGCACACACATACAAAAGAGCCATTGAGGGAAGCATGACACCTGATAGTGTTTCCCAGGGCAAAGAGCAGGAGAATGGACTCCTTGTGAGGTATGCATTCCTGCACAGCTACACTGCCCCCCTGACCAACACACACCCGAGTCATATAAACCGGAATTTGTGCGCTTGAAAGGATCTTTAATAGCACTGAATGAATCTTGTCTTCATTTTTAAATGGTGCTGCTCCTGTTAATTTCCGTTACTGTCCACAGCACAGTCCGGATGGTGGGAGAATGCCTGGAAGAGGCTGTCTGTGGCGTAGCAGTGCAGAACCATTAATGAGTTCTGTCAGTTGCAGACCTGAGAGTGTGCTTTAGAGCACGGTGGCTAAGAGAAAGAATGACTTCAACTTCAAGTGTTTCTTCACCAGGAGGACGGTTATGCTCAGGTGCTCACCACAGACCTTGATGAGAAAGCAGAGATGCATCAAAAGTGCCCACCTGAAGGCACTTACCAAACCCTGCTTTGTGCCATGTTCCCTTTGAGCTTGTAGCACGGTGGTGGAATGAGCTTCCACTGCCTGTCCGAAATGCTGAGTCACTAGCTGTCTTCAAATAAAGACCGAAGACCTACTGTTCACCACGTACTACCTCATCTCTAACAGGCTTTTACATTGATAGTTTTCTAAGGTCCTGACCAATAGCATGAGTACATGTTTTTGATGGAGACTCCAAAGCATTTCTGTAAGTCGCTCTGGATTAGGAAATCTGCTAAACTGAAATCGAACATTTGCCTACCAAACATTTTCAGACAGGATATTCAGTGATGAAGTTTTTTGCTTTGTGGGCCCCCAATTACATTTAAAAAGCATACCGCCGCTTCAATTTCCAACCAGAGAGTTCTGAATTTCAGTTTAAGCCAAGAATTTTCTTCGTAGCACATCAGCACTAATAAGACAAGCCAAAAAAAGAAAACAAGATAAATACTCACTGGCTTCCGCTTTGACTTTATCCATCTCAGCCAACAGAGCCACCTCTCGATCCATAAGACTATGACGGAGAAAGAGAAAACAGTGCTGAAATTTTTCACCATTATACGCAACGGAAGGAAAATGTTCGAGGTGGTAACCGATTCTAGATCATTAGTGCGATCATTAGTTCCACTCTTAAGATAAATCCAAGATAAATGTTTCCTTCAAAGCTTATAAAGTTAACCGGATAACATCAATAGTCTCTGTATGTCGTACAGCACAGATTACAATGAAGAGGGATCCCATAAGGACGTTATCAAAGTACTTGTACTCATTTGTGGGGATACACTTGATGACCTGTGACGTAACCTAGCATTTCAACAGTTTCCTAAATGCTTAAATATTTTGATCTGCTTGTCCTTCGCTTGCAGAGGTTTAAATATAAAACAGCATTAACATACCAAATGTACACTTTTTATATTACGATGTGTAACTACTTATACAAAAGGCAAAGGGCCAGTGTGGGTGCAGCTTTTCATTCTAATCCAGCAGGAGCCACACCTGATTCCAAACCTGATTTCACCCGTTTAATCAATTGAGCTTAGCTTTCGATAGACTCAGGTGTGGCTTCTGCTTGGTTGGAATGAAAACCTGCACCCACACCGGCCCTTTCTGATTAAGATTGGACAGACCTGCCTTACAGGTCTGACTGCAACTAGAACAGTGGTGTCCGATCTTATCCAGAAAGGGCCAGTGTGGGTGCAGGTTTTCATTCCAACCAAGCAGAAGCCACACCTGAGTCTATAGAAAGCTAAGCTCAATTGATTAAACAGGTGGAATCAGAAGTGGCTCCTGCTAGATTAGAATGAAAAGCTGCACCCACACTGGCCCTTTGCACTTCAGATTGGACACCCCTGTACAAGAAGGCCAGGAACAAGATAAAGCAATGTTTAACAGTGCCACTATTGTCAATATTAGTCTTCAGGTTCAGAGAAAAAGCTGACTGTTCATTACTGTGTCTTGCACAACATGTATGCTGTATGTTATGCTATCAGGAGACTGCAGAGTACAGCCAATTAAGCTCAAAAAGCAATACAGTGCATAAATATGGCTGTTAAGTTTACTATTAAATTAAAATGTAGATGCAAGTTATATATTTTTGCAGTAAGAGCAGACAATACCACTAACAGATAATTTCACTAATCATTAATGGGGGGAAGGGGGGGGTGAGAGCAACAGTCAAAGATATCTTATTGCATACATAAAATACTTATCAGTAGCATCAGCATCAATAACATTCTGCATTTAAGAAGGAGAAAAGCAGAATCTGATCGCTCCGGGCTTACTCTTTTATGGATAGTTCGTTATTGATGTTCTTGCTTACAAATGATTAACCTGCCATCCCACAAACAAACAGGTTGTGTATTTAAAAAAAAAAAAAAAAAAAGAAAGAAAGAAAAGTGTGTTCATTTTCATTGAAACTTTGACCGCAAAAGGCCGAGCAACATATAAAGCCTTGTAAACACAACTTCAGTACAGTTCTTAAGCAAAAGAACATGACAGAATCCTGATCATGCCAGTAGAGATCTTTTGTGGATGTGTGCAGGACAGAAACTTACCAGCTCTGTAGCTCAGCAAAGGTCTGCTTCATCCTCTTGATAGACGAATCCATCTCCTCCTTCACTACCACTCTATATCGTGTCAGAGATGCCGTACACCGCTGGAGATCCTTCACTGAGCGGTCAATGTTCGATGCTGAGACAGAAAGCAAGAGAAAAACACAGAACAAGACAGATGTTAGAACACTGATGTACCTCATATGAATGACTTGAATAGTTATCAATGTTTACGCACAAACACTGATGTACCTTATGTGACATACCTGAATAGTAATTCAGTAATTCATATGTAATCACGTATTATACATACACTCGATTGCCATTTTATCAAGAACACCACACCAAGAGTACTTTGTTTACTTTTTTTAAACAAAGACCAGTAGAAAAAAAAGGTTTGAATTTAACCACTATTTAAAAAAAAATTACCCACTTTATTAAGGCAAACAACAAATAATTTTTGTTTTAACAGTCGAAAACAAAATAGAATCAAAACAAATATCTTCTCATATCTTATATGAAGATTAAATAAACAAGTGTTAAAGAAACTCTTGAACTTGAACAAATAAAATGTTACAAAATGTGTGCAATGTAAAAGTGGAAACGTAGAACAATCAAGGCAAACATCGCATTATAGTGCAGAATGTGACTCCTGGTGCTCTGGTTTGTGCTCAGCCTGTTAGCATAGTTAGCTTAGCCTCATATAAAACTTCTGCACTACTTTTTTTTTTTTTTAAACTACCTTTTTTTTGCAAAGCTTACACGCAATGGTGTTCTGATGTTGGTCAGACAAAAAGAAACCAAAAGAAAAAAAACTGTCACACTGGCAAGCTGACATGTCCTTTTTTTTAAATTCACAATCAAAATTATGTTTACATTTTATCAAGCGCTATACTGAACATTTTTTCTATCGTTACCGATAAAGGTTTACCGTTGATAAATACCGATACCGTTTTATCGCTCAGCCCTACTTCCAGTCAACTGACTTGAACCCCATAGAAAATCTCTGGTGGGATTTGAAGAAGGCGGTTGCAGCACACAAACCCAAGAATATTACTGAACTGGAGGCCATTGCTCATGAGGAATGGGCTAATATTCCTCAGGAACGTTGCCAGAAGCTGTTGTCTGGCTATGCATCTCGTTTGCAGCAGGTCATAACACCACAAGGGTGCTC
This sequence comes from Ictalurus furcatus, assembly GCF_023375685.1. NCBI lineage: Eukaryota > Metazoa > Chordata > Actinopteri > Siluriformes > Ictaluridae > Ictalurus > Ictalurus furcatus. The sequence goes on along the minus strand of NC_071259.1, from coordinate 25,095,135 downwards.
TACTAAGTACTACAGATGCTTGCCATGAAGGGGTTGAATAATTTTGAGAAATCATTATAAGTTGCATTTTCAGTTGAACTGGGGGGGGCACCTGAAGCATTTGTTGTGTGTCAATTGCTTTTGTTTGATTTGTTCATTGCAAACAGCTGAAAGTCTGTATATTTTGACAATAAACCTGATTTGCAATGGGGGTTGAATAATTTTGATTGCAACTGAATATAGCAACACCAACACACTGCTTAATAAAAGACTGAGTGAAAGGCAGGGGAGGGAACAACATGGCAGGTCCACAAGGATACCCAGGCCCACATGGAAATCAGGTCTGTTTACTTTGTCAGGCAGGGACTCAAATTAGCCCCATACAGTAGGCCACAAGTAAAAGTACACAGATCTAGCCACAGAGTTAGAGGGACAGAAACCGTCAGAGACATTCAAGTCCCTGTTGGGACACACAGATCCCTTGGCCAATGTGCCGGTGGGTCTGTGTGTTGACAAACTGTGTAGATGCTAAACGAAAGCCTGCCTTCATCTCTAGTCCTTCCTGAGACTTGTTGGAGCTCAGTATATTTATCCTCTCTCTCACTCGCTCTGATACTCGTGAGAGCATTACGGTCTCTTGGCTGAAGTGTGAGGTGAATAACAGAAGCACACCAACACCTGGTCTCTCAGCATCACAACCTTTAACTTGATGCCTGCTACAAATGTGTAAACACGCATACACACCCCTTAAGTAACCATACTTCTGTGACCAGTGTATTTGAACAATGGGAACTAGTTTAATCCCATGTAACTAGTGCAACAACCTACATTTACACTGCTTTTGTTTGATCAAAATTGAGTAATAAAGTAAATATCTCACAATTTACAATAACAGGGGAAACAGGGTGCAAAAACAGACATGTACAAGGACAGAGACAGACCGAGAGAGCGAGAGAGAGAGAATGCTCTGTGGAGGAGGGAATTAGAATTAAAGAGCAACCCTAACAAATTTCATTTAAAAAAAAGTAACAAACTGTACTGTTGCTTATTCTGACTTTAAATAAATGCTCTGGTACAAGCATATTTTACACAAAACCTAGTGACGCACATCACATGCACCTTTGGGCTTATCGATCTGACATAAACCTGGTCGTCTACCAACTAGCAAGGTTACAGAAACTCAGGCCGCTGTAATAATATAGTGTTAGAGGCCAGGTAGCGGTGGGAGATTTACCAGAAGGTTCTAAATGAGAAACCGAAGAAAACTTTTTTTTGTTAAATCTGGTTTCTACCTCAGTAGAGACAAAGGCAACCAGTGTATTTCTCTGAATACATAACTTTATGCGGTCTTGGTTTCTGAACTCCTTAAGGCTGCTTATTTGTCCGTTTCACTTTCACATGTTTTGAATTTACTTTGTTTTCCAGAACCATCATCCTTCAGCACTGAGTAAGGAACAAAACGCGAAGTAAATACAAAACTGTATTTACTTGGCAGTTTAGCCTTTTCCCATTACTTATTCAATCGCTGGAGCATGGAGCTTCATTTCAGCATTTTCTCACTATGAGGAAATCAAGCAAATTGTCTGTTCTGGACCGTCAGAGGGTTACAAACACGCGGTCCCAATGCAGAATATTAAATAAGGGTTATGAAAGCTTTAGAAAATAGCCATGTGCACATACACACTTTCACATGTGGCACTGGTTATTTACTCTCACTGGTACATCGCTCCATCGCCTTACTATAAACACAAGCAGAGCGAAAACTTACACGTGAGAAAGACAACAGGTTTTAGAGAGTTGTGAACAGCCCAGGGATTGAGGTATTTTGTGTGTAGAGTACTGCAGACATATAGTTACACCCTTACTAGAGTTGCTCTTTAAATTCCTTGCCTCTGGACTGACACTAAGAAAAGACAAAGCTTTAAGTGCAAGATAATTTGGGCGACAACGACACTATAGGAATGTAAGGCTTGTTGAAAATCAAAACATACATCTGTTTCATTCCTATAGTAAGCCTTCCTGGCATGCTTAAACTACCCAAGCCTCATGCTTCTCCATGTCTGCCAATCTGATATTTCAGACAGGATAAATTTAAAGTGGTGGTTTGTGTGTTTGAAAGAGTAACTGAAAAAACACCAATTTTCTGGTGTCTCACCGAGCTTAAAATCATTTTCACCATCTTTTGAGGAGGGAAGAAAAGAAAAAAAAAAAAAAAAAAAAAAAAAAAAAAAAAAAAAAAGAGTTTAAAAAAAAAAAGAAAAAGAACTGTCTGGAAATCAATTTCAAGTTCACAAACAGCACCAATGGCTGAACAAGTGAATTAAACAGAAAAGGACTGTGATAACGGGGACATCAAACATAATAAAGGCATCAGCATTCAGAGAACTCAAACTGTATAATTTGCTATCGGAACGACTGAGCGAGTTCAATGCACCACTGAGAGTGCTGCACTGTGCCATGCACAAAAGTTACCAGAAGCAGATCAACCTCAAGCAAACGTACTATTCTATTAGTAGAACTGAAATTATGCAAACACTTGAGTTTGCTTTACCTTTCTCAGTTCTGGTTGCTCAACACCTTGTTTCCTTAAAGTCTGTGTTTTATAGCTGCTGTGCAGTTTATTATTTGCTCTTTCAGCTCTGGCACACAAACTATTAACTGCTTAGTCATTATGCTGACTGGATAAAATTTTAGGCATCTACCCTTGTGAATAGACGTACATACAGTGCATCCGGAAAGTATTCACAGCGCTTCACTAATTCCACATTTTGTTATGTTACAGCCTTATTCCAAAATGGATTAAATTCATTATTTTCCTCAAAATTCTACAAACAATACCCCATAATGACAACGTGAAAGAAGTTTGTTTGAAATCTTTGCACATTTATTTTAAAAAAAAAAAAAGGTACATGAACATAAGTATTCACAGCATTTGCTCAATACTTTGTTGAAGCACCTTTGGCATCAATTACAGCCTCAAGTCTTTTTGAGTATGATGCTACAAGCTTGGCACAACTATTTTGGGGCAGTTTCTCCCATTCTTCTTTGCAGGTCCTCTCAAGCTCCATCAGGTTGGATGGGGAGCGTCGGTGCACAGCCATTTTCAGATCTCTCCAGAGATGTTCAATCAGGTTCAATCTGGGCTCTGGCTGGGCCGCTCAAGGACATTCACAGAGTTGTCCTGTAGCCACCCCTTTGTTATCTTGGTTGTGTGCTTAGGGTCGTTGTCCTGTTGGAAGATGAACCTTCGCCCCAGTCTGAGGTTCAACGCGCTCTGGAGCAGGTTTTCATCAAGGATGTCTCTGTACATTGCTACATTCATCTTTCCCTCGATCCTCACTAGTCTCCCTGTTCCTGCCGCTGAAAAACATCCCCACAGCATGATGCTGCCACCACCATGCTTCACTGTAGGGATGGTATTGGCCAGGTGATGAATAGTGCCTGGTTTCCTCCAGACATGATGCTTGCCATTCAGGCCAAAGAGTTCAATCTTTGTTTCATCAGACCAGAGAATTTTGTTTCTCATGGTCTGAGAGTCCTTCAGGTGCCTTTTGGCAAACTCCAGGCAGGCAGTCATGTGCCTTTTACTGAGGAGTGGCTTCCGTCTGGCCACTCTACCATATAGGCCTGATTGGTGGAGTGCTGCAGAGATGGTTGTTCTTCTGGAAAGTTCTCCTCTCTCCACGGAGCTTTGCGTGTCTCTGTCAGAGTGACCATTGGTTTTTTGGTCACGTCCCTGACTAAGGCCCTTCTCCCCGATCGCTCAGTTTGGCCGGGCGGCCAGCTCTAGGAAGAGTCCTGGTGGTTCCAGACTTCTTCCATTTACGGATGATGGAGGCCACTGTGCTCGTTGGGACCTTCAATGCTGCAGAAATGTTTCTGTACCCTTCCCCAGATCTGTGCCTCGATACAATCCTGTCTCTGAGGTCTACAGACAATTCCTTGGACTTCATGGCTTGGTTTGTGCTCTGACATGCATTGTTAACTGTGGGAACTTATATAGACAGGTGTGTGCCTTTCCAAATCATGTCCAATCAACTGAATTTACCACAGGTGGACTCCAATCAAGTTGTAGAAACATCTCAAGGATGATCAGTGGAAACAGGATGCACCTGAGCTCAATTTTGAGTGTCATGGCAAAGGCTGAAGTACAAATACTTATGTACATGTGCTTTTTTTTTTTTTTAATAAATTTGCAAAGATTTCAAACAAAATTCTTTCACGTTGTCATTATGGGGTATTGTTTGTAGAATTTTGAGGAAAATAATGAATTTAATCCATTTTGGAATAAGGCTGTAACATAACAAAATGTGGAAAAAGTGAAGCACTGTGAATACTTTCTGGATGCACTGTACTATTGGATGAGAATGTTGCATATAAGCAATACAGGTTTTAAAATCTACTTGTGCCTCTTTGCTTGAACTAAGCAAGAAAGTTGACATTTCGACCCTGTTTCTAATTTACAGCCAACTATAAACTGCTACCAGGATAAAAAGCTACCAACATTTCTTTATAGATCTTTCAGGGAAGAATGTTCTTTTATTGTCAGAATCCATTTGTCTGCTTTTCTTTCAGTCTCGAAATGGGACACAAACTAGGGTGAGATATCTCTCAAATCTCACTCAATATGCCAGCCTTCAGTATGGCAGAACTCTTACCAATCTTTTTGGCTGCAGATGAACCTTGTTGGCAGTCATCGGGCAGAAGAGGAGGAGCCAGAACTGCATTGTGAGGGCCGGTAGAAGGCCTTGGGCGGAACTTGTTGCCTCGAGAACTGTTTTGATTCTGTCGAGCTCCATAATTGGTACTTTGCTGGGGAGATGGACTTGGGGCTGCCGCTAAGCTCTTTTCAGATTCTGCTTCTGCTCCTGTGTGATAAGCAAATAAACAAGGAAGATACTCATAAGAAACAAATCAAGAAAGGATACACCTGTTTCTTAAATAGTGCCCAGGCAGGGTATATGCACTTTTTTCTTTTTCAGTTTCAGCGCAGTGCGGTTTCGGTTTTCATTAAGGTGCATGAAAATTTGAAACTCTCTCAGCAACTCCATCATGCTGAAAAGTTTCAGTTTTGTTTCATCGCTCCACAGAACAGAATCCCTAAACTTCTGTGGCTTATTTATATGATTTTGAGCAGACTTTTCTTCTGCTTTTGGGTCAGTAGCGGTGTACGTCTTGAAGCTCTGGCATTGAAATCTTCTGCGTTTAGTACACTCCTTACTGTGCTCACTGAAACCTCAGTGCCTGTTACCACCAAGTCTCGCTGCATTTCTTTTGCAGTCACTCGAGGGTTTTTCACAACCTGCCTTCTCAGAAATCTGGCTGCAGTTGATAGCTTCCTTTTTCTGCCCCGTCCAGGTATTTCATATATTTTCCACCCCTAGCCAGTTCAGGTATTTCATGTGTTCCAGCTCAAGCACACCTGGTGCAACTAATGAAGCCCCTGATTAATTGCTTCAAGTGTGCTTGAGACAACACCTGTTTTGCATATTTGTGCTGTTGTGAGGGATTCTATTCAGGGGGTTGAATAAGTCATTATAAGTTGCATTTTCAGTTGAATTTGGGGAAACCACTTGAAACATTCGTTGTGTTGAATTATTTCAACTGCTTTTGTTTGATTTGTTCATTGCAAACAGCTGAAAGTCTGTAAATTTTGACAATAAACCAGATTTGCAGTGGGGGTTGAACCCATATCAACAATTATATGTTTTTCTACATGTTTTTAACCCATTTATTACTACCATTAGAGTATGTGGAGCATCTACTGTCAAATTCCATTTGAATGAGCTATTACCATAGAAATGACAATGTATTAGAAGGAGAGCATGAATATAAACCTGTGTTTTTAATTACAGCCAAAATCACTATTAGAGCTGCTGTTATAAAAAATTAATCCACACGTTCTAACCAATCAGATTCAAGAATTTAACAGAGCTGTGGTATAATACTGGTCATCACAATGTATTATTGCTATACTGTACAGCCCGCCTACTGTAGGAGGAACAATGGTTTTTATTGGTGGACATCATGCCTACTTGTGACTGACAGCTCAGGCATAGCAGGTTCCAACTCAAGCTCGGCTGCGTCCAAGGAGGCAGAGTCCAGCTGTTCGCTCAACGAGTCCAGAGACTCACCATCGGCACCAGCCGAACCATTGGCATGGAAACCGTTAACAGCACCTGCACACTCCGTCACTGGGGACGAGGCGGTTTCAGAAGGGGCAGGATCTACCGGAGCTTCTGGCTGGGGTTTGGGCTTCTTTTTCTTCTTGGGCTGTTAAGTCACAAATGGATTAATTAACAAACTTATTAGCATACATGATTAACAAAGAAAGAAATAAGATATGCAACCTTCTGCCAATATTTATTATTCATTACAATACCAAAAAAAACAACAACAAAAAAAACAACTATAAAAAAACTCTAGAGCTACCAAACCACTTTCTTTAGTGCTAAATTTAGAGCAAAGCTGTGACGCAGGCATTCGCTCTGCGTCATGACATGCAGGCACACCTTCTTTTTACCCGTGACATTCCATTCCTTCAGAATGTCTACTGCACTGCCTAGGGGTAGAAAAAGAAGAAAAACAACATGACATATATGACATGGTCAACTGGAGATGAAAATCATGTTACATAAAGCACAATAGTAACCAATAGCAGCCGAATACTTTCCATATAGTTGTTCCACAATAGTTCAGCTTGTGGGCTACTCAGAAGAGCTGTGATCCTGCTTTTGCCGGTCAGTGAATTAAATCTGGATGTGTATCAGACATACTCTAATATTCTAACAATTTTAAAAAGCTAATTCTACCAACTTCGTTGAAGATTTCCCTGCTTCCTACATTCCCAATCCATTTCATTAGTTTATTACGAAGCTTTAGGATAGCTGGTTTGGGTGTGTTGGACGTACTGAAAGATTAAACCTGTGACGTCTTGTTATAAGCAACACTACCGTCAAAATTACTGAAGCACGTTCTGCCTGCATACGACTGTGTGCACGCAAGCAAACTGACACTAATGCCAGCCAACTTGAATCAAGGATCGGCAACTAATCCTGCATCAGTCCATGCCGTGAACGTTATATACGCATACATAAGCTGTGCTGTTAAATTAGCCGTACCTTCGACAAAGGCCTGCACGGCCCGATCCACGCTGTTCTCAAAGTGCTGCAGGACCAGGGCGATCTCATTATTGCTCTTGTTAGGAACCACTGCTCTAACTGCATGGATCTAGTGGGAAACGAGACAAATGAGAAACAGAATGAAGGTCAGTGTGTGTAGCAATAATCCACAGAAAGCACAAACCTGAAAGTAATCATTTTAGTCCTACATTTTGGAAGGCGTGTCAGTTCTGGTGTATACATGTCCATATCAACAATATGTTTTTCTACGTGTTTTTAACCCATGTATTACTACCATAAGAGTATGTGGAGCATCTGCCAAAAAATTCCATTTGAACAAGCTATTACCATAGAAACTACAATGTATTACAAGGAGTGCACTAATATAAACCTGTGTTTTTAATTACAGCCAAAATCACGATCAGAGCTGCCGTTATAAAAATTTAATCCACACATTCTAACCAATCAGATTCAAGAAGTTAACAGAGCTGTGGTATAATACTGGTCATCACAATGTATTACACAGAAAACACAAACCTGAAAATAATAAATTTAGTCCTATATTTTGGAAGCCATGTCAGTTTTGGTGTACATGTCCATATCAACAATTATATGTTTTTCCAGTTCTGGTGTATACGTCATATGTCGTGTATATGTCCACGTGACAAACGTCAGTAAAGTTCTAATTTTACTACAAGGAAATGCCTGAATGCCTTTTTACTAACATGTAATTCCTTGTGTTATTTCATTCAGGAAATAATACTCCTCAGTGCACTTCCACAAAATGTCTCACACCTCTAATTACATTACACAATACTGAATAACATTGTGCATTGAACTTCAATATACAATGTACTAGAAACTATAAATATTTAACAATATCTGTCTTTTAGTAACAATTCAGGAAGTTAATGACATATGATTCTTATTTATTTCTTTTATTACTTTTAGTCTGATTGAGTCTTCCATTTTTTTAATGTATCATTATGTTTAGAAGGCCACTCCCTAGACAATACAGTAATGGCCCTGAAAACTAGTGGGGCACAAGGAGAAAAACAGCAGAAAGACTACACTGCAGCCGTGCAAATACACGGAGAGGAAAACAAAAACGCTTAAAAGTCAATGACCCTGTCCTTATTATGGTCGTCAGGAATGCCACTTTTCAGGTCTCCCATTCCAGGACAGGATAAGAGAAGAGGAAATCATGCATTACCTTTTCTTTCATCCTTTCAAACGTTCCTCCTTGGGACATGACCATTTTGGAGTGCGTGTCAAACTCCACCCCTGACGTATCTATTAAAATACACAAAACAAAAGGAAAGCATGGAGTTAATAGTTCAGTCTGAGCTGTAGCGTGTGCAGCCTGAGGATTCCGCATGACTTGGCAGAAGGAAGTGGGAAAGGGGGATTTTCCTCAAAATATGTAGGTCAGAAGCACAGCCCAGGGAGATGGGAAAGAAAAGGGGAGAAAAAGAATGGGACAGAGACCATTATAAAAAAAGGTTTCAGCAGCTTCGTTTAAAATAACACACTAAATTTGAAGTCTTTTACATGAGCTGACAATGACCCTAAACTGCTAAATGGTACCTTTAGTGCCACGTTTCTAAAACGTGGCACTTTTTTAGTCAAAGAAAATCAAATTTTCTTTCAAAGCAGAAAAGCAAGCAGGCACATTGATAAGACATGAAGACCCATGCACAGCCTATACTTACCCACAGTAATCCACAGACAATTTCAAAATCAAAAGACGCACAGATCCCAAAACTCAGTCCCATCCCAGCCTAAACCTCCTGCCGCCCCTTTTTTTCCCTCCGCCCCAACTCTCCCTCCCTTTAGCTTGCTTTTTCACCATTTCTCCATTTCCCCACACAGAGCCAGAACCGTATCACATACAGTAATGGATGCAGATTGATCCTAAATACAAGCTGTAATAAATCCACCGGGTCTATGGTTAGAAGATATTTAAGCTAACTTTTTTCCCAAAACAACAAATGAGATAAGAACGATTACAGATAGTGTAATCTAAGTGCTTTTCTAGTAATGCAACAGTTGCTTATGAAAAGACTGAAATACAACAGTAGAGCAAATTTCTGCAGGAGTATTCATTTCAGTTTACTTCTGAAGTACAGCTAAACTTTGAAAGTTTCCCGAATTAAAATTACACCCCCTGAAAAAAAAGAATGAAAGTCAAAAGTAGGTAAGAAGTGTTGCAGATGAGTGGGGTTGCAGATTTACCTGAGGTAAATGACTTGCTGATTTAGTTTGTTAGTCAAGTGCATTAATACAGACTAAAGGAAATAAACATGTACATGATACAAGAGTCATCCTCTTCTAACTATTCCTAATGCAGCATGTTGTGTTTGAACAAAAGGTCAGCAACTCATTGGCCAACGCTTGGATTCAGGAAAAAACCCGAAGTGCATATTGGTGCGGTTTAATATTAAGATTCAGCAGGCCCTGCCTCGACACGATCCAGGACAAGATTAAGCAAGAACAGCTTCGAATTTTTTGTCCTCGTGTCATGTGCTGTGGTGGGAGGTATTTCAGTTTGCAGACTTTATCAGAATGGTGTAGAACGTAGTTAGGACGTACTTTATGCTTCTTGAGATCTATCTTTAGGTTAAATGGTACACAGCACGACAGTCAGATATCCACTCATATGTTTCGCCTCATTAAATCAGAATTCTTTGTTATTTCACAGTCTGTGATTGATTCTGCCTAAACGTACAGGATAAGCTTTGTTATTAGTTAATAACTGTTATTCTCAAATAACTGTTCCTTGCCTGTACCGAGATCAGCTATTTCTGGCCATTTTCTCCCTACATTAAGTTTTCTAATGTGGCCACATGTTTCCTATTTTTATACTTTACCATACTGCCTTTTGTGATATTTGTCAGCAATATGCACATACATATTTAAAGTATTTTATATGTGACTAGACACCACTAACGAACCATCACTTCTTTTTTTGTTTAACAGCTAATGAGCCACTGAGAATTTGGTTACACTTTTTTTCTTTTAAACACAGCGCTTCAGTAGTACATCTTAATTTATCCCAGGCACACAAGCCACGCTGGCTGTAAAAGACGCCTAAAAAGTTGTACAGCTGTTCTATAGCTACTAATTTACATTATGTTTATGGGGAAAAGGAAACTTGAAGCACCATAAACCTTTAGAATGCTTACTGTGTAAAAGAGAGCGATAAGACGCACACCTAGTTACAGTCATAACCTGCCAGGCTGTTATGAGGACGCACGTCAGCACTCAGCTGGGCAAAGAGCATTCGCAAACCGAAGCGCACTAGTTATTTTGCTACAAGAGGTTAGAGTGTGTGGTCTTTTGACCACTGCTTTCCCTTCCACACAAAGCAAAGTGGCCTGAGTACTGCAATCTTTTAGGAAGTGAGTAACAAAAGCTAGTAGTAGTGGCCTTGCAGTGCACCTCATAACTCCTGTCTGGAGGCATTTGAAGTGCATTTAAATACAATTTGCTAAACAAAATGAGAACTGGCTAAAGCAGTCACGTGCTATAGCAGTCAAGTGCTAGAACCTCAGATAAACAGTATAGTAGGGGTCACAAAAAAACAACATGGAATTACAGCTTCACCTATATACTCACCTAGAAACTTTTCCGTTTGAGTGTTAAAATGCCACAATTTTCTGCACCGTTTCCTCTCCAGTGTTAGCCTTTAATTTCAGTGAAATGGCTCCGGTGCTAATGTGTGTTGTAGGGTTTGCGGTTTGATTCCTGGCCCACGTGCCAAAGTGTCCTTGGGCAAGACACTGATCCCCAAGTTCCTCCCGATGGCAGGCTAGCCTTGCACTGCTGCCATTGGTGTGCAAGTGTGTGTGAATGGGTGAATGAGAAACCGTGTAAAGTGCTTTGTAGAAGGGCTAAGGTTAAAAGGCACTATATAAGCACAGATCCTTCACCATTTCATAAGTAAATGCATTTAAAACTGGTCACCCTCTCATTGAAAGGGAAGACAATCATTTCTCACAATTTTACTAAACAAATGTGGTGACTTAGAAAAACCCCATAAAATGTCAGCATGGGTGACTTCTGGAAAACAGCCAAAAGTGACAAAGTGGCCAAATTTGAGTTTTTCCTGCCTCTGACTCTTCAATTATATAAATATATATAAATATATATATATATATATATATATATATATATATATATATATATATATATATATATATATATATATATATATACACACACATATACACACACACACACACACACACACACTACCCTAGATTTTTATACACAAAATTGATTTGGGAATGGTTTTATTTATATTTTAATCTTGTCTAGGTTATCTTCCTGCAAACATCATATTGTGTAAGGATCCAGTTCAACAAACGCTGAAGCTTTAAAAATAAATAAATAAATAAAAAGTCTGCCTAAAGATAAGCTTGTTAGCCAAGTGTGATTTCATCACACAGACGAATGATCAAGTTGACTGCTGAATGTTGTAATGAAATGGGTATAAAAGCCTAATCAATTCTGTTTGTGTCTGTCAGTGGCTGTTAAAATAGGGGCAGTGGTAGCTCAATGGTTAAGAACTTGGACTACTGATCTGATGGTTGTGAGATCAAATCCAAGCACTGCCAAGCTGAGCAGGGCACTGAGCAACCATCAACTGCTCAGATGTATAAAGGAGATAAATGTTAAGTTGCTCTGGATGAATGCAATTTTCTTTAAATTACTTCAAAAACTAGAACATTACTTCCGGTTGAGATACGTTTAAAGACTATTTCAATTCAAGAAATCAAGAGTATCTCTATTCAAGAAAACCATTACTGATGTGTGTCCGTGTACTAAACAAATTAAGCTGCAGACCTATACTGGTGGACAAAACCAAATCTATATTAATGGAAAAATACTGATCTGAGAAACTATGAACATCTGTAACCATTTGGTGGGGGGGGGGGGGGGTCTACAGTATACTGTGCACACAGGTACAGATGGTAGATTTATGCTCCATTCCAAACAAAGTCACATGTGGAAAGTTCCTACTTCATATTTCCGACTTCTAATCACAAAGCGTCCCCTGTGCTCAGAGTTCGAATGTATAAACGAAGAAAATGGCTGAGCTTGAAAAGCCATAAGAGTGCTTTTAAAAGCAACAGAGGAGTTTCCTAGTACAGCAAGTATTACAGAATATATGATCAAGTTCAGCAGGTTGTTGAATTTCACCAGAGATTACTATTTTGGAAATCAGGAAACGAGTGGTATTCCATTGCACTTTTACTAATAGGGGTTTGATGTTCCTGCATTCCTAGTTGAATGGAATGCAGTACAAAAATGGTAGATCAAAAAAGAATGAAGAAAAGAAGAAAAAAAAAGGGGGGGAAAAAAAGAAAGCTGCCTCAATGGGCTAACATTCCAGGCTGAGATGGAGTTGAATGGAGTTTCAAGACGTTCTGAAAAAACAGTAGGAAATTGTACAGTGTACAAATGTAAAACAAATTCATTTATTCATCTTCGAGTATCCACTTTATGCTAATCGAGGTCACGGTTGATCAGGAGGTTGGGAGGTGGGGAGAACCGAGTACTGTTCAGACAGTATACTGAGTTCAGGATCGAACCTGGGACCCTGGAGCTGTGAGGCAGCTACACGCTACGCCACTGTGCCACACGTGCAATCTTCTACAATGCGAGTAAAATCACTAAATTCACTAAATAACTAAATTTCCCACTAGGCGAATAAAAAAAATATCTTTAATTAGCCAATGGCTAGTAAATTTTCCGATTTTACTCACCTATGATCGAGTTAGATGCAAAGAATAAGTTTAGCGCAGATAATT